>NC_140499.1:63791263-63941263 GCF_964271855.1 Acomys minous | reverse complement strand
CTCCTCCTCCTCCAGCTGTGCTGTATCCTGGATCTGAGCTGAAGGGACCCTGGAGTGCAGGCTGCCAGCATCCTGGCTTGGGGTCACCATTTCCTTTGTGTGGTCATTGGCCCTTTCCTCTCTAACCACTGTGGGCACTCTCTCTCCCTGCCCTCCTGTCGGACTTGGGTGATTGCCGCTCCGTTCTTGTCTTTCTTCCACAGTGTTTGTCTCCGTCTGGACCTGTCCTCCTAGCATGGGCTCTCCTGTATCATAATCGCGTACTGGTGTCCAGCTTTGGCCCACACATGATTGTATTTGGGTCTGTCCCCTTTCTCGGTCCCCTACTTGACTTGTGGACTGGCTCCTATCCTGCTCCAAAATCTGAGTATACGACCCTTCCTGTGCCTGGCAGTGTCCTGTCCCCACCTGGCGTGCCTGGATGCTGCCTTGACCATGGATCTCAGGCTCTCTGTTTTGTCCATAGATGGATCCATGTGTCTGGATACTGCTATTTCCTGCCTGCTGGCTCCTGCCTTGTTCTGACGTCTGGGTGTGTGTCTGAGTATATGACTCTGCCTGTGCCTGGTCGTGTTCTTTAACAACCTGCCTTGCCTCGTTCCTGTCTTGGCCTTGAGTCTCAGTCTCTCTGTTCTGGTCATAAATGGATCCCTGTGTCTGGATTCTGCCATTCCCTGTTTGCTGCCCCCAACCCTGTTCTACCGTCTGGGTGTGTATCTGAGTATGAGACCCTTCCCGAGCCTGGTAGTGCTGTGTGGAAGCTTGGTTTGCCTGGCCCCTGGCTTGCCCATGGCTGTTACTGTCTCTGTTCTGGTCACAGGTGGACTCCTGCTTGTGGAAGGTGCCTGCTTGGGTCTGAGTTGCGGTTCCAGCCGTGATCACATCTGTCTGTTGGCTAACCTGCAGCTGCTGCTGTGACCTCCTCTCTTTGGCGCAACCCTCGTCTTCTGTTCTCTGCCCCACCTGTCCCGTCGCTTGTATTTGCTGGGCTACCATCTCCTGTCTCTGTGGCTCAGCCTGCCTGTCGTGACTGCTGGCCTGACTCTGGGGATGTGTCGCCACCCTGACCTGTCCTCTAGAAGCCTGATCTCTTTGTCCACGTTTGCCATCACAGCGCTGCTCTGCTCCATCCCTTGGTGCTTCAGTGGCCCCTCTCTGGCCTTGCTCCAGCTCTTTTGAGGATCCAGGATAGCAGCTTTCAGACTTGCCAGACATGCAGTCACCCCTAGGACTCGCATTCAGTGTCTCAAAGCAAGCCCGAGCAACTTTAAATACTAAGACTAGGAATTCCATGAACTCTACAGTCCCATTGTCATCTTCTTCCAACAGGAGCAAGACTTCAGTCACCGTCGCAGGATCATGGGGCTTCTGGGGGGAGAGATGAGGCCGAGTCAGCACTGTTCCTCTAAAGAGAAGCCGGTCAGATCAGTTGCATTTGCTCTCTAGGCTCCCTCAAGCCCTCCACAGACTGGGTGCTCTCAGACCCACTGGGCTGCCCACAGCATCTCCGTGTTAACGTTTCATTGCATGTGTCTTTTGTTGTAGCATCTCTCTTACTCATGGGCAGGAAGCATCTCTTGTTTTTATATATTCTCAGATTTCAGGTCTGCAGGATGATCAGATGGGTAAAGGTGTATGGAAGGAGTGTATGCACTTGCTGTGCTGTTGTCCAGGTGTCTGGCTGCTACCTGGCGCTGCCCTGGGAACTTTGCCTCTGGCACCAACCCCACAGGAAGCACAGCAGAAACATGGCTCCACGGGACTCCAGAGAGCTTCCATGGGGGGGGGGGCTGTCCCAGTAGGGCAGTGGACTACTCTGATCATACCGGCACCGTCCTAGTGTGACAGCCATTGCACCCAGGACCTCGTTGTCCGGTTGCCTTTAGATGTAAATCAAAGGCCAAAAGTGCGTTAGGGCCCTGTTTCTGGCTTGCTGGGTGGGGCGGGTCTCTCAGTGTCTCCTGTACCCACAGCTATTCAGAACGAGTGCTCCATAATGAATGCTCACAGGCATTCATGCAGGTATAGGAAATGTTTACCGTGTCAGATTTGAGAAGCTCCAGAAAGCGGTGACTACTTTCCCTTCTAGGCCATTTGAAGAATCTGTTCTTGCCTGAACTGCCTGTCCCTTTAGCGTCTCTTTACCTTGTCTTAAAATTAAATTTTAATTAAAACAGAGGCTCAAATTCAAGAATATGCCCTTTCTCTAAGAATCAGGATGTGTCTCGCCTACCGCGGCTTCTTTCCCTCGATTTTCTTGGTTGCCTGCACAATGGCTAACGGCTGGAAGGCGTGGACTTGGCCACTTACTCTTCACACTCCCCAGGTTAAGAGCGCTTGCGTGCAGCCACGAATTGCCTGCCCTTATCACGTCTTTCCTTTCGCCCCCACATATCATACCGCTATGACGTCGGCAAACTCCTGTTCCAGGAGCCGCTTCATCTCCCCGCGCGTGAGCACTTTGCGGCCGCCCTCCGACCTGGCATAGCACCTGAAGGCTTCGATGATCCCGTGGATGTTTTGCAGCAGCTGAGCCATCTGGGAAGCTAAGCTGGAAGATAGGAAAAGCCCCTTTATGGACACCACTGTCAACTCCCGCTGTCTCCTCGCAGTCCTCCGACGCTTGGCCCTTTCGCTGTGCCTTCAGCCGTCCTTGGGCCTCTCCAACTTCCTTCATCTTTTCCTCAAGCTGTGCTTTATGATGGGGAAGGAGTAGCCCTCAGGACCCGGAAGTTTCTGAGTCAACATTTAATGCCGTGCTCCACCACCTACCTGGTGTGGACGGGCACCAGGATGCTTGGCTCGTCTGTGAGTCGGTTTATTCACTGTGAATGGAGCTGAACCGGCACTTACTTCAGACAGCTGTCATAAAGGCTTAAGGAGATAATTCCCAAGAAGCACCCAGTTGATGCCTGGCTTATGCTAAGTGGTAGCTATTAAGTATTATTATCGCCATCATCATTATTATTATGAATATATAAACATATATAATTTGTGTACAACTATAGACACCGTACTGCTCACAAAAGCACTTTTCTGTGTAACATATTTTAGGATTCTTATTATCACTACTATTTTTATAGGTGGGGAAAAAAAGCTGAGAGGGGATAGATTTGTGAAGGCCACACACTACTTTCTTTTAACCCCAAAGGCAATTAGTTCTTTAAAATTTACCTGTGGACAGCCTTTTCTTCTTCCCTTTCTCTAGGATGTTAGTGTCCTACTGGGAACATCAGAAAGCAATAACTATACACAGGGTTAGACCCTCCAAGGCCCAGCCCTACCCTCTCTACTTCCCTGGGAAAGAGATTCAGGAAGAAGATGGGACATGCCTGTTGGAGATAATGGGGTTAGGGGTGACTTCCCAGAGTAGAAGAGTCCAAGATGGCCTCTGCCTTCAGTCCTGGGACTGTCAGAGAGGCGTATAGTCCATCAAGTCTAAAATGCTGGGAGTTGTGATGGTTGGTTCCCAGTCAAAAGAGAAAAATTTCGTTTCCATTAAGTGGGAATTTGGAGGTAGGTGAAGGTGAAGATGGATGGGCAAGATATATACATATATATACATATATATATGTATATATATACATATATACATATATATACAAACACATATATATGTGTATATATACATATATGTTAACTAAACGACTTAGAGAGACCAGAAGGAGGAGATAGGCCATAGACGATGAGGCGTGAGCACAGGGGAGTCGGGAGCTTGCCATATCTAGAAAACCAGGGAAGGGACCTTGGAGATGAAGAGAAGGATTGTGTGGAGAGGATGGTATAGGTAGAGAAGCAAGGCGTGAGGGAAGGAAAGAGTCAAGGTTCATGAGAAAGCAAGTCACCATGGTAGGAGGATTGAGGAAGTCTAGACCCCAGCTGGACGGTACAGGGACTACTTTTCTATGAACCAGGAGTCGATAACTCAGACTCCTTCCTCCATGTGCCCCAGGGCAAATAACTTCAAGCATGGCAGTCTTTAAACACTAACTTATAAGTAGTGAAAAGGACAAAAATGTTCTTTTTAGTGATGATTCAGATTCTTAGAATAAATCTGCAGATTCATCTTGCCTACGTAACAACTTGGAGTCAAGAAGGAAGTTCACATCAGCCCCTTCCTCCATAAGACAATTTATGTCTGGTTTGGCAGAAACAAACTGAATCTGATCCCACAGGCACAGCCTTTGCAGAAAACTCTTCTGCAAAGAACTTTCCAGAACCTTAAAAAGAGGGGGGGGGAGGACGGAAGTTATGCTGATCCAGGAAGGTGCATAGGTGGTGGGTGGCTCCATTGCCACTGCCCACAGCATTTAGTCAGAAGGGCTGCAGGTTAGACCTAGGGAGAGGAGAAAGCTGGATATTTCTTCAGAAGGGCAGCGTTTCCCAAGTGCTGAGGCTTCTGCCTGCCTGAGGCTCTGTAGGGGGCCTTTCCTTCCTCCAGCTCAGCTCGCTGAGACCTGACAGCTCAGATCTGGCAGCCCTGGATTCATGAGCTCTGCTTGCCAACACAGGGAGAACGGACAAAAAGTTCTTCTGGATGGAACTTACCTAATGCCCAGGCAGGATGGGACAAGTTTCTGTTAAGCAGTGTGTAGAGTACTTGCCAGTGGAATTGGAACCTTTTATAGAGGATTTAATGGCACTCGTATGTGTTTTAGACAGGATGTCTCCACCCTGCCAGAAGGTTTGGTCCATCCAGGGTTCAGCCCAGCCCAGCCCCACCTCTTTTCTTCTCCAGCTCACCTTTTGACCCAAGGATGCTTTCCTCTAATCACAGCCCCTTTCTGCCACGGCTAGAGCCGCCTCTTGTGGTATATGTCCCCTGATGACTAGGAGGTCCCTTCTCAGGGAGTCGGGCTCAGCAGTACTGTGCACAGGCCTGAGATCTTGGGGAATACTGTGTATCTCCAGGGGCCTCCAGGAGTCACAGAAGTCTTTGTTTCTTTATTCAAGCGTTCAAAAAGACATCTGTTCACTGAAGATTACTCTTTTCAAAGGGTTTTATTTTTCTTTTCTGATATTGTTGCCGTCACTTATACACGTTCTGAGCTCTTGTTTTGGAACTTCCCTACATACCTAGTTTGTGGGCCCATAAGTGCTTTCAGTGTGTTTCTGTGTGTGGGCGTGTGCACACTATGTACACACACATGGAAGCTGGAAGGAAACCTTAGATGCTGTTCCTCAGGCCCTTCCACACTCCACTGTCTTTTTCTAAGACAAAGTCTCTCTGTAGCCTGAAACTCAACAATCAGGCTAGTCTGCCTGGCCAACAGGCTCCAGGAACCTACCTGTCTCCAGTTCCCTTGTGCTGGGATTGGAAGTGCATACCACGGCACCCATCATTTCTTATTCTGGATTCTGGGGATTGAACTCAGGTCTTGTGCTTTTAAGTTAAATATTTTATAGACTGTGCTATCCACCCCCAACCCCAGATGTAGTCTCGATTTTTATTTTTCTGCTCTGAGTAGGTAGCATTTTTATAACTGGTAAGAAAAAAAAAGCTTAATGTAACTGTGCATGGTTTCTTTACCTGACAGAAGGAACCCAGTGGCCCTGTGGGTGTGAAAGGCAAGTCCAAAGGAGAGAACGGTTCATCCTGACTCACACAAGCACCTTTCCTTCACATTCCGCAGCCATCTCTGAAGTGAGAGTGGTTGGGGCTTCCACAGTGTTGAAACTTTGCTTTTGATTCTTTCCTGCTCTGATGTATACCGTCTGTGGGCTACAAGAAGAACACACTTGTCAACTGTACACACACACACACACACACACACACACACCTGGATGCCATTGTACACAGTTCAGTGGACTCAACATCATCTATCAAGTCATATGTCTCTTCCAAACATAGCATCATCATCTGCATCACCTGCCAGACACCATTGGTCAGTGGAAGAGATACCAGACTTCTCTCAGGCTAGGTGGCAGGTCACTTTTCACCCTGAAGATTCTTGACTGGCCTGAATGTCTGTCATTATAACATCAGCCACAAGTCTGTCCCTTTCTGAAAGCCTGATCACCAGGTCTTACAATCACTGGGAAATGCACGACGATGAACTAGGGGTAGCTACAGGGTGGCCATTTCGCTGTACCCCCAAAGTAGCAAATGTGTTGAGTTTGTCTAAATACACACCTTTTAAGCTGCTCTGGAGACTGACTATAACTCGATGATTGCAGAGTTAGAATGCTACCATGAGGGCCAGAATGACATCAGGCTATTCTTAGTCCTTTTAATAGCCACTTACACTCCATCTGTGTGTCTGTCTTAACACTATCTTGACGTGTAGATTAAACCTGACATATATTGCTAAACCTGACATGTCTGGCTTGTACCAGCTCAGAAGATAAGGATGTCATCAGAGCACATCTGAAACTCTCCTGCTGCCACGC
This sequence comes from Acomys minous, assembly GCF_964271855.1. Lineage (NCBI taxonomy): Eukaryota > Metazoa > Chordata > Mammalia > Rodentia > Muridae > Acomys > Acomys minous. The sequence continues at coordinate 63,934,873 of NC_140499.1, read as the reverse complement.
TCCTCCATGGTGCTCCACCTGTAGGTTCAGTAAGTGTGATTTGTAACTGTCTTTTGTTCTGAGACTATAAAGATGTCTGTGTAGCTTCCACAATGGACCATGTTACCCGAGGCACCCTGAATGATGCTATCGGGCCATGCTCACTCATGTTTAAGAATAGCTATTTCCTTTGGAGCAGAAGTTGTTTTCTGTGAAAACCCAGACCATCCCACGATCCTTTTCTTTATTTTAGAAAAGAGTGAGACATCTCCACAGACTAGAGAGCTGTTTTCAGGAGTAGCTCGGATGAAGAGGAGTGTGATGGTACGCGTTGCCCACACGTCCTAATTGAAAGAAAGGCTACAGAGACTTGGTTCTTGGAAGGGAAACAAACAGAATGAAATATAATACCCAATAGTCTTGTGCCTCCACCATCCTCTCTCTAATGGAATCCTTATCTCTCCAAAAACACCCTCTAAAGGGCCAGCAAGTAGCTCAGAGTCAGCCCTGGAAATGCCAGGAAGGATTAGGTAGATGCCAGAGACAGCCCTGATGACAAGGGTCTAGTGACTTAGGATATGTCACCACTTGTGAGTCTAATCCCTGACTGACAGATGGTGCCAGCCCTGTTGTTTCTCAGTTGCAATCCAGGAAGCTCATGTGGATAATGTCTTTGACATCCTTGGTTTGGTCAGGAAAGCTGTCACCTGTCATTTCCAGGACCCTAAATCTCTCACTCTACACAGAGAAAGCAAACTAGAAATCCCTAATCTTCCCACTGGGAAAAGAAACTACTGGGGACTAAGGGAGTTCCTCCTGCATCAGAGTCCTCAAAACTCTAGTGTCCTGGTGGCACAGAGAGTTTGTGGAGCCACAGATGATGGGAAGAGATTTGTTTCCCACCATGTTCTTGGTCTTATCATAGTCTCTCGTCTAAAGTGTAAATCTGTCATTTCCCATCAAACTGCCTTCTTGACTCCTTGCCTTTTGGTTTTAATGTTTCCTCTCTATCACCTACGTGCACAGACCTTCCCTGCGAACATCACTGCCCCCTCTGAAGTGTGTTTCCAGATTGTCCCAATCACAGGAGATTGCTTCTATGCGTGGCAGCTTGCTCACAGTACCCGTGCCTATTTACAGCATTTACTCTACCATCACTACCATTGTCTCTCAGCTTTTTTCCCCCAGAGTATATCCTCCTTTGGAGAACAAAGCTCATCTGTAGTAAATAATTTGAAGTTGAAACCTGGTCCATCTTTTCAGAAAAGTGTCACTGGTAACATGAAGGCTAGGTGGTATATCACGCAAGCCATGCCAGTTTCCAGGGCTCTGCTCCTCTAGAGCTACTGGCCTCCAGCACTGTGTTCCTGGGGACAGAGTAGAACACTTCTGAATCTGAGGCCAAAAGTGCATCCCAGGACCAAACTTGGCAGGGGGATCTTCAAGGCAAACCAGCACCAGGATGGACTGCATTTGTGTTGGTTTGAATTCTATAAGGCTGATGGTGCTGTTCTCTAGTAGGGCTGGTCAGCATTTGCCTGTTTCCTTCTTCGTTAACCAAACATGTAATCCCTCTCAGAAGTATCCAGGATTAAAGGAAATGGCTGATGACAGCTGCCCCTGGTAATGAGGATGTGCAGAGACTAAGCAGAGGGGTTCCTCAGGGCCTTGGAAATACACTCCTTATTTAATGAGAACAGGGTGAGGTGATAGATTTTGAGGGCCTTAGAAGTAATTGTTTAAGTTTGACAAGATAATACATATATACACTCTTTTATGATCATATTTCCCTTTACGAGCTCTTGCCCCAACACCTGCTAGCCCCTGCCCTTTCCCCGACGTGTATGCCTCCTACTCTCATGTATTTTTGTAGAACTTTTGAGGTCGTTCGGAAGGCTCTGGGAATTTTCTAAGTTTACATATTCATTCCTTGTAGACCACTTCCGTCAGGCTGGTACTGGCAAAACGAGAAAGACATATGCATTGTTCTTACCCTCAGGGCCAGAGACACAGCTCCAGCGTGTGACTGGCCGCACGGTTTAATAAGCTTCAGTTTCCTCATCTGTCAATGGCATGGCCTTTTCTTATACCAGCTGGTTACCATCACGTTATAATATACACCAAGGGGCTGTGCAGCCAGTGCAAAGATTTTGCCACGCAAGCATGGGGAGGTTGAACTCCCCAAAATTCATCTTTAAAAATCTAAGTTTGGTTCTCTTGAAAACATCCTGAGGTGGAAAGGGTTTATTTCAGGTTACAAATTACAGGGCATCATGGAGGGAAGTCCAGGTAGGAAGGCGCTCAAGGCAGGAACCTGGAGGTAGGGAGTGAATGAAAGGCCAAGGAGGAACAACATTGTCTCTTATCTCGCTTTCATGGCTTGTTCAGCCTGATTTCTCATACAGAGTAGGACCACCTGCCCAAGGGCGACATTGTCCACAGTGGTTGTAATCATCCTGCATCAGTTGTTAATCAAGAAATCCCCGGCCCCAAGACTTGCCAGTTGATGTATCTCAATTTCAGATGAACCCTGTATCATCTCTGGATTATTGTTGACATTTAAAGTGATCATAATGAATGAGCCTTTTGATTGCAGAGAGAAGATACACACTTGAGATTAATGGTCACATGGGGCACACATTCTATCCTTTAAAAAGCAACTAATGTGAAATTTGCACAATAGCACCATTTCAGAATAATAATGTAAAGCTAATGATAGTGTCATTATTTGCAAGGTTACAGTATCAAATAAAATTGTAATTATCTATTATTCAGAAAGCAATACTAGTCAATGTATACAACTTTTGTGTCTCTATAACTAGACACAGCTTTCAGTGATCTCGGCTCATTAACTCATTAGGGACTTTTAGAGATTGTGGTTGGTCATTCGGGTGCCTTGACCTCCCATCTAAGCGCTTTTAAAAGGCCAGTAATTCCCAACCTGGAAAGTCCAAGTGCTTGACGGCCTCTCCAAGTATACTGAGGGGCTCACAGACCCCACAAGCCCGCCAACCAGTGCTGTGTATGGAAACATTACACCTGTGTGTACTGCCAGTTCCTAAAATGTACACTGTGGAAATGGGGCAGTATCCAAGATGCTAGTTATCTTCCCCCCTACAAAACCCAGCATGAGCCTGACAGCTGCATCTGAGACTGTGAGAAGCCGGCTACAGGCAAGGCCTAGGAGGCTGGATGATTCCAGTGCTGGGCTCTAAGGACAGTTACAGAAACCAAGGAGTCCAACCAAGCCTTCACGGAGGCGAAAGTCTGGTTGAAAAGGATGTCCAGACCACGGCTATCACCAGACCTGGCGAAGGAAGTATGTGTGCATTTGCTAGGGTCCGGAAGAGGCTCTGTTTATTGTTGCAGACTCCACTCACTGACGATGGAACCGAGGCTCATCAGGAGGCTCGGCAGCTGCTCGTTGTGCAGGTCGCAGGGATCCCTGCATTACTAGAACTTTAACACACTGACACCTCACTTCTCAGATCCCAAAGTGCTCTCGCATGCTGAGAGGTTCTGACTATCACTGTGTTTGAAAAGAGGGACCTGAGTTTCAGTGAGGTATAGTGGCGTTTCCAAACTCACCCTGATGATTTGGGGGGGTGTAGATGGATCTAGAACTGTGAATTTCACCCCTGGCTCCACTGGCTTCTCATGGTGTTTGCCTTGATGGCGGGCTGCATTTGGTGGTGGTGGGGGTATATTGCTAAAGGGTACTTGTCTGTGTGTCAGTCTCTTCCACAGATCCAGGGCAGTGTGAGACCCAGGACCCAGATGAGTGATCATATTAGGAGTCAGGCTTGCAACATGCAATGGAAAAACCTAGAGGCAGCTCCCCACAGCTGAGATGTATATATTCTCTCATACAGTGACAGACTTTAACCTCTTCCTCTGACGTCACTAGCCAGGAACTTGGGAACCTTCCTGCTTTCTTCTGAATCTTTCTCTTTCCAGTATATGTTTAGGCAGAAATGACCTTTTATTGTCTTTAAACTAGAAACTGATGGGTTGGGGAGGTGGCCCAGTCAGTAGAGTATTTGTGTCAAAAGTATAGGGACCTGAGTTCAGATCCCCAGCACCCACACAGAAATCAGGTGCAGCAGAAAATCTATAATCCCAACACTGGGTTTGCAGGGACCTGTGGGATCCTCAAGATCACGGTCCAGCCAGTCTAGCTGACCTGGTGAGCTTCAGGCTCAGTGAGAGACCTTGTCCCAAAAAATAATGTGGAGAAGACTCAAGAAGCAACCTGATGCTGATCTTTGGCCTCCACATGCACATATGTCTGCATGAACACATGTTGTTGTGGAAGTTTTGGGTTATATGTAAACATGTTTTTGTTGAATCCCAGGTATGGGATATGGGAACTGCTCGTTTGTCCACATCTGATAATTGCCTCCTGAGAGGACATGTGATGTTTGTCAGCTGTGAACTACCTTGTGCGGGGGTGTGGTCTTTTGTCAGTGGGGAGAAAAGCCAGACCCAAAGAAAGACTAGGGGCTCAGAGAAAGAAGAAGATTGCTGATGCTTCCCCCTTGCTGCTCCTGGTTACTGTTGATGCAATATAATGAGAAGAAGTCAGAGATATGCTGAAACAAGGATTAGACTTTCCCCAAGGAACCCAACAACCTTAAACAGCAGGAAACAGTTAAGGAAAACTAGGCACCTCTCCCCACTAACCTTCTTTTTCCTCTACCTAGTGTTGGGATGTTGGAAGGGATGGAGGTGGAGTAGGGAGGAGATTTAAAGAACTCAAAACAAAAATAGTTGGTTAAAAGTATGCCAACAACATGCATACACACAAACACATACAGAGGCACCCTTGTGTGTGTATGCAAATATGCATGAAACCAAGGCCTTAATATGCCAACTGGCTTAGGCTCCTCCCATAAGGATCTCAGAGAGTTGGGATAAATCCTATAAGTTCTCTGAGTCTTGGCCTTCTGTCTGAGAGTGGAGTTTGTGTAACACTCTTCTTTCATGGTGGTATACAGATTGCATGAAATAATGAGCCTTAGAATGTATTGGTGGGGACTGGTGACAGTAGGCTTTCAATGAGTAGTAGACTTATGATGCTAGTAGCAAAGATAGGAACGTTGGTAATTCAGAGTTGAGTTCATGACCCTTAAACAAGAAGACTTGATGCGGTTAAATAGAGAGACCAGAGGCTCCTGTGATCGTGAACCAGGCTTTTGAGTATAATACGGCTGAATAATGAACATGTATGTCATCTGTAGATACATCTAATGTAGTTTCAACATGTCAAGTAGTAGAGTCATAAGTTATCAGAGCTCATTCTCTCTGAACCCTTATGTGCCCAGGTTAGTTGATTCTGTAGGGTTTTTTCTGTGGTGTCCTAGGCTCTCTGGCTCCTTCAGTCCTTCCTCTCCCTCTTCCATAAGGTTCTCAAGTTCTGCCTAAGGTTTGTGACTCTCTGTGTCTGTTTCCATCAGCTGCTGGGTGAAGCCTCTCAAAAGCATGCTAGGCTCCTGTCTGCAAGTATAGCAGAATATCATTAATAGTGCCAAGGGTTGGCTTTCTCTCAGGGAATGGGTCTCAAGTTTGGCCAGTCATTGTTTGGCCATTCCCTCAATTTCTGCTCCATTTTTATCCCTGCACTTCTTGTGGGCTGGACAAATTTTGGGTGAAAGATTTTATGGGTGGGTTGTTGTCTCCATCTCTTCATTGGAAGTCTTGTCTGGTTACAGAAGGTGGCTATTTCAGATTCACTATACTCGGTTGCTGGGAGTAGGGTGGCTCTCACAGATTCCTGGGAGTTTTCCTTATCTTATGTTTCTGGCTCTTCTCAGAGATAAACCTCACCACAAACTTCCATTCACTCTCCTAGTTCTCTCTCCCTCTGTCTTCCCCACACTTGGTCCTTCCACCAAGCAAAGAGCAGGTGTGGGATGGACCTAGGCTCTCTACACATATGTGGGTCCCCTGACAACTGAAGCTGGGACTGTCTGTGACTCTGTTGCCTGCTTTTGGATGCCTTTCCCCTAACTGGGCTGCCTTGCCTGGCCTCAGTAGGAGATGCGCCTAGCCCTACTACAATTTGATATACCAAGGTGGGTTGATACCCATGGGAGGGCAGGAGTGGGGATGGGAGAGGAAGGGAAGTGTGAGGGAGGGACTGACTGGGAAGAGAGGAGGTAGGGGAAACTGCAGTAGGATGTAAGATTAATTAATATTAATGGAAGTAAAAGAAGGAAAAGAGAAGCCATCTGAGATACAGGAATGAAAATTCTGAACAGTTGACCACAAAGGGAGAGCCAGAACGTTCTCTGATGCTTTATCAAAGCTATGAAAGGGATTGAATATTTGATGACGGGCATGGAAGCAAACTACACAAATCGAAAACCTAGAAGACCACACCTGCATGGCTCCACAGTTCTCAGGAAGAAGATTGGCAGTCACTTTAGAAGCTCTCTTAGTACTATTCTGAACGCTATTGTGAATGTAAATTAACACCTTCATCAAAGCTCACCATGCTTTTAAGATTCTGTGGGGTGTCTCACTTGTACTTCGTTTTGCTGACAGTTGCTAAGATCTAAGGCTTGTCTTTTCCACCCCTGGAAGAGGAGCTTGCTGCCTTCTAGATTCCAGTGCTCGGACTGTGCAAGCAGGCCTACGGGTTCCACATCTTGCAAGGGGGGCTGGAGGGGACACCATACCCTCTTCGTGTTCTGTTCCTGAAGCTCCCTCAGATAGAAAGCCAGCACAAACCCTGCAAAGTGGGGAGTATGTGCTGGGGGGGGGGCGTATAAGGTGTTAAGGATGCGTCACTTCAGGGGGGAGTCCCACATCTGCTCCACTGTGATGGAACCTCATGTTGTTGTTGTTGCTGCTGTTGTTTCTAAAAGGAAGAAATTGTGTTCTTGCATATTCCAGTGCTGACGAGCTTCTGCTTGGCCTTTCTGACATGGTACCCACCCCTACAGTGAGGGCAAGAATCCAGCTCTCCCTCTGCTCTTGGATAAAGCTCAGGGCCAGAGTTCAGAAGGCACTCTTGTTCTGTCTGGTGTCTCCATGTGGTGTGCTGTTTAGAGCCCTTCAGAGAAACATAGGAGGCACCTAGATACTAAGGACTCAGATTTCTTTATGGGGTTGGTCGCTGGGAGTTTGGCCATGCGCCATCGAGTATATGAGCAACACAAATTAGACCTTCTTCTTTGGGAGGGCCTCACATGTGGGGAGACAGACTGGGGGGGGGGACTTAGAAGTGAGTTTGATGCATGATGATGCATGGTGCATGATGGGAAATTCCCAAATAATCAATAAAAATATTATGTTGAAGAAAAAAATAAGGTTTTTTTTTTTTTAAAGATTGAAGTCTCCTAATACAAATATTAGTCACATTCCCCAAAATAGCTTTCTGACCAGATCTATACTGGTGTTTGACCAAAAATCAGGTATCAGAATTTGTTACATTGACACATAAATTTGGATACCACAGCTTGCAGTTTTCCCCAGACATGGTTTCTCACAACAGAGAGCTTCCCCAGATGATTTCTTAGTAATTCAATAATCTATCTGTGTCTTGGGGTTTTGTTTATTTGTTTGTTTGCCTTTATCCTTAAGAACTCTATGCCAGTGTTTTTATAGAGACTTATTTGATTTGTTTTGTTTTGCTTTTATGTGTCTGAGTGTTTTGTCTGCATGTATATTTATGTACTGTGCCATGAGGCCTGTGGAGGTCAGAGGAGGATATCAGATCCACTGAAACAGGAGTTACAGGTGACTGTGAGAGCCACCATGTGAGTCCTGAGAACTGAGCCCAAGTTCTCTGCAAGAGCAATAGCTCTCTTAATCACAGGACCATCGCTCCAGCACCCAGGTGTTTTAATTAAGCAGTGTCACATTCTTATTGAAAGTAAGAATGGAGCTTTCCAAGATGGTGGCACCAAGTGCATACAATATCTGAGTGGCAGAAGATCAGAGATTGCTGACCAAGGGAGAGATCTGACTGCTGACTCCAAAACACCAGCATCTATGTTTTCCAGACAAGATGAGGCATCCTAGGAGCTAGAGACACATAGCTTCCTTCCTTCCTCCAGCCACAACTCCTGGGTCCAAGAGTCACACATGATCCTAGGTTCATGGCACCCGGCGCCTTCTGCCTACTTGAGCATGACTCCCAAGTTCCAGAAATACATCAGGACCCCAGACTCCTCCTGCCTCCCCAGGACAGCTTCTGGATACCAGGGACAGGATCCCAGCCTCTCGTCCACAGTTCTACTGGTCACCTACAGCAAGATAATAGTAGTATACAGCATGCCCCTTCCAAAATGGTGGTGTCCAGGGAAGTCTGAATGCCAGGAGCACAGTGTTTACTGGGCAAGCAAGATGCCATACTGCTGACTCTGAAGTGCCAGTGTCCATTTGTGTTCTCCCGGAGAGAGAAGAGGATCCCAGCTGCCAAGTACATGTGGTACCACCCTAAGACCTCCACCCCACCATCCTGAAGACAACTGTGGATTCCAAAGACATGCAGATCCAGCCTATGGTTCATGGCTCTACTGGCTGTCTTGAGGAGACCTGTAGGATCTCACAGGATCACATAGGTTAGACACCCACAACCTAACTCCCTGCCTATAGGTTCAACTGGGACACAAGCAGCAGAGCAGAGCTGTAGGATATGGGAGAAGATTCATCCCCCAGACCACAACCCAAGGCTTCTCCTACATGCCAGAGAAACTTAGCAGTCTCCAGGAACAACCAGCCAATGCCAGGGACAATCAGATGGCTAAAGGCCAGCATAAGAACACACTCAACAAAACCAGGGCAATAGGGCAGCAAGATGTTGTGGTTAATTTACAAGCAGGGTCTAATGAATGTTTATTGTTAGCCCTATAATTATTATTATGGCAGTATTTTCTAACCTGCTAGCAATCAATGAAACACAGACACCTGTGTTAGTTAACCTGGGGCAGATTACCCCTAAACCACCCCTAAACCACCTCCCATATTGGGGCAGATATCCCATACCCTGCCCCAGGCCCATGCCATCTGCTTCTAATAATTCTATCGAGCTACCTCCCATCCACAACCCCAAATACTTGTTAATGCTCTTCATCTGGCATGAACCCTCCATCCACACCAGCCACGTGCTTCTTCCTCCACCTCACCCATGGCACCGGCCTCCCTTCTTCCCGCTCATCTCCTCTGGTCTCTCCCCCATCTCTTCAGTCTCTCTCCCAAAAACCCACAAACCTTAGCCACACCTATCCCACTTGCCCTGTCTAGGTGTGATTTTTTAAAAAATTGGTCAAACAGGAGTAAGTTCTTAGACAAGGTTACAAACATTTTGGGGGTACATGAGCCTGCTCATTTGGGTAGCAACCAGACCAACCCCCCCAACAGCAAACTCTGGATATCTAAACATAACTGAAACATGGGGAAATGACGTTAAAATTATGCTTATTAAGATGGTAGAGGACTTTAATAAGGAACAGAACATGAACAACGGAGGTATTTATCGCTAACTGAATACAAGAGATGGAGGAGAGAATCTCAGGTGAAGAAGAGAGAATTGAAGAAATCAATACATCTGCCAAAGAAAATATTAAGTTGAAAAAAATTCCTGACACAAAGCATCCAAGAAATCAAGTACATGACAAAAAGACAAAACCAAAGAATAATAGGAATAGAGGAAAGAGAAGATTCCAGGCTCCAAGGACCATAAATGTTTTGAAGAAAATCAAGAAGAAAATTTCCCCAACCTAAAGAAATAGATACTTTTAAACATACAAGAGGCATACAGAACACCAAATAGATTAGACCAGAAAAGAAATTCCCCTTGCCACATAACAATCAAAACACTAAATGTACAAAATAAAGAAAAAAAATTAAAAGCAGCAAGGGAAAAAGGCCAAGTAACGTATAAAGGCAGACCTATCAGAATCACACCTGACTTCTCAACAGAGACTGGGAAAGCAAAAAGTCCTGGGAAGATGTCAGCCCAGACTACTATACCCAGCAAAGCCTTTAGTCACCTTACAGGAAGAAAACAAGATATTCCATGACAAAACCAAATTGAAACAACATCTATGCACAAAAACAGCTTACGGAAGATACTAGAAGGAAAACCCCAACCCAACAAGGTCAATTACACCCAAGAAAACACAGGATATAAATAACTTCACAACAGCTCAGGCTATAAGAACAACAATTAATAAATGAGACCTCTTGAAACTGAAATGTTTTTGTAAAGCAAGGGCACAGTCAATAGAATGAAATAGCGTTCTACAGATTGGAAAAAGATCTTCACCAAGCCTACATCCAATGAAGGGCTAATATCCAAAATACATAAAGAACTCAAGAAATTAAACACTAACAAAATAATTCAATTAAAAATCGGGTATGGAGAATTCTCAACAAAAGAACCTCAAATGGTGAAGAAGCACCCAACTTTCTTAGTCATCAGGGAAACACAAATTAAAATGACCCTGAGATTCCATCTTACATCCCTCAGAATGGCTAAAATAAAAAAACTCAAGTAACAACACATGCTGGCAAGGATGTGGAGAAAGAGGAACACTCCTCCATTGCTGGTGGGAGTGCAAACTTGTACAATCACTTTGAAATCAATCTGATGCTTTCTCAGAAAATTGGAAATAGCTTTACCTCAAGACCCAGCTATACCACGCCTGGGTATATAACCAAAAGATGCTCTACCATACAACAAGGACACTTCTTCAACTATGTTCATAGCAGCCTTATTTGTAGAAGCAAGAATCTGGAAACAACCGAGATGTCCTTCAACTGAAGAATGGATAAAGAAACTGTAGTACACTTACACAATGGAATACTACTCAGGTACTAAAAACAAAGAAATCATGACATTTTCAGGCAAGTGGATGGAACTAGAAAAGACCATCCTGAGTGAGGTAACCCAGACTCACAAAGACACACATGGTATGTACTCACTTATAAGTGGATTTCAGCCATGTAGTACAGGATAAACACTGCAATTCACAGACACAAAAAAGATAAGTAACAAAGAGGACCTAAGGGAGGATGATTGAATCTCACTCAGAAGTGGAAACAGAATAGACATCAGAAGTGGAAACAGAATAGACATCAGAAGTGGTTTACGAGAGGGAAGAAGGTAGGAGAAGGAAAGTAGAGAAAAATGAGGGTGGAGATCAGGCTTGGGGTGGGTTGGGTGGACAGAGGGACGGCAGTCAGGGGCATCTCTGGGACAATGGGGACCTAGGACTGGGCAGACTTCTGGGAGAAAATAGTGGTGACTGTAGCTGAGACTCCTAGCAGCAGGGGTCATGGAGACTGAAAGACAGAGCCGAGTTTGAAGGGATATTCAACAATACGTCCTCCAATCTGAGACTCACCCCAGGAGAGAAAGCCAGCCCCTGACACATATTAGCGATACTCTGCTATGCTTCCACACAGGAGCTATCATAGCTGTCCTCTGATAGGCTGCGCCCAGCAGCGGATCCAAACAGGTGTGGAGGCTCACAGCCTGAAGACACAAACACCACGGCTCTGGAGGTTGAGGCTTCTACTTCGTTTATAGTTTCTCTCTCTCTCCCTCCCACCCCACCCCCTCTCTCTGTCTCTCTCTGTCTCTCCCTCTGTGTGTGTATGTGTATATATGTGTGTGTGTGTGTGTGTGTGTGTGTGTGTGTGTGTGTGTGTATGAGGCTAGTTTATATTTGGGTATCAATTATTCAGTTTATTTTACCTGACCACACAATTGGTCAGTTTAAGATCATTAGATAATTAATATTCAACAGATAATTTATATTTTTTTGCGGAAGGCAACAAAGAATTAGGTAGTCCTCCTTTAGCAATTGTTTGTGTAAAACATATAATGTGAACATTATATTCTTCTTTTAAAAATAATTTCAGTGCTAGAGGTTGAACCCCGGGATGCTGTGTACACCAGGCCAGCGCTCTGCCCCTGTACCGCTCCCTAGGCCTCCATCAATAGCATCATCCATAAACATAGCAGATGTGTGTGGAGGCAGGACCTTTGCTCTGTCATCATTTGCAGAACCCCTTTGTTGGCTGCTGGTTGTTTGTGTCTAATTTTCTGGCTTCTGGTCTTTGTTTCATCTTTCTTGGAGATGAAACTTAACTGTAGTCTTCTAAATAAATTCTTTGGAGGGTTATTTTTAAAAACCAATTGTTTTACTCTAGCTTTTGGCTATGCTCCCCTTTTTGTTTTCAGTCATCTCTAGCCCCCGGAGACACAGTGGTGTTTCTATAAACTCAGCTCTTCCTTGGCAATGTGAGTCAGCAGCACTGGGGGCCCTGGGCTGGCTCATGGAGGGCAGTTCTTTAGAGAGGCCGCCAATGCTCAGGCTCTGGCTGCTGCCTCAAGGTCCACTGCCTACTTCCTGAGCTGGAGGCTGCTCTTGCCAATAGGGGCCTGTGAGTGAGGTGGGGTGGAGTACAGCGAACCACTTCCAGGTCACTGCTTCCACCTTCTGCCCTCCCTTTGCTGGCATGCCCACCCACTCTGCACCCTGAATGCTCATCAGAAGTTTGGACAGTTTGGCGCCTTCACAGGGTGTTGAGGAATTAAGGGAAGAAGTGTTTGCTGATGATTATGAGTCACAAAGGAGCAAAGTATTATTCTTTTGAACTTTACTTGTGCCTCTGGTTTTCAGGGGAAATGCTGAGTGGTTCTCGTGAGCAGCTCTGAATATGTCACGCTTGCTAGGGGAATAGTCGGCTTCCGTGGATAGAATATGCCAGTCACCCTGAATTAGCTTTTATCTCCTTACTCAAGGCTTACCTCATGTACGTGGCTGCACCTTTGTTTCTGAACAAGTATTGTGAGGATTAGAAACAGCACTTGCATTGAGCTACACAAAAATTAAATGTTTAATGTGTGCATTAGTTTGTGAAAAGCACTAGATTAGTTGTAGGACCTTATAAGTGGCTTTCTTAGGTTAACACCTTTAATCATTACATAATCTAGTAAGTATAATTTTGCCTCTGTAAGTGAAGAAACAGCTTGGAGAGGTACAGTGTCTAGCCCACAATTACACAGACACTAAGTGTAGGGTGTTTGTTTTGAAGGCCACATCTCTAGCCACTGTGATGCACTCTTGCTATCCTGTGCTGGTGGGGATGGAGATGGGCAGCCTGGCCTTTCTTTTTCCAGAAGACCTAACGACAGTTGGGCTCCTGAAGGGATTCAGTGTCTGCACTTTGCAGTGCTTCATGCTTTCAGCCTCCTTCAGCCACACCTATTCCAAGAATATTCTCCTCAGATGCCTTCTCCGTTTTCCCTGCCTGCTCTGAATTTATAACCTTTTGCTTGCTCTGAAAAATCGGTGTTCAATTCAGTAGGTAGTTCAATTCAACCTCTCAGTACCAGAGCAGGGATGAAGGAAATACAGAGGCTCCCTGACAGACAGCTACAGCATTGCCACAGACGTGGACAAGGCAGCCATATGAGACGCAGTTAAAATTTGAGTGTCGTAAAAGAAATACAGGCATTATTACATCAGTGCACATGCGGGGAAAGACGCTTCTTTCAAGCTGGCTGGACAGCTCATGCCCGGGTCTCCACACTGAGCACTTGTCTTGAACAGTGTATGATAAAGAGCAATCAGGGGATAAAGTACTGGCCTAAGAAATATGCCCAGGAAATGTAAAGGACACTGCTGGTGTTGCTGTGGCTGCTTTGATCTTCCCATTACTGGGAACAAGAAAGAATATGTTTTTTTCCTTTTTTTATTAATTTATTCTTGTTACATCTCAATGGTTCTCCCATCCCTTGTATCCTCCCATTCTTCTCTCCCTCCCATTTTCCCCTTACTCCCCTCCCCTATGACTGTGCCTGAGGGGGATTACCTCCCCCTGTATATGCTCATAGGGTATCAAGTCTCTTCTTGGTAGCCTGCTATCCTTCCTCTGAGTGCCACCAGGCCTCCCCATCCAGGGGACATGGTCAAATATGAGGCACCAGAGTTTGTGTGAAAGTCATACTCCACTCTCCACTCAACTGTGGAGAATGTCCTGTCCATTGGCTAGATCTGGGTAGGGGTTTGAAGTTTACGGCCTGTATTGTCCTTGGCTGGTGACATAGTTTGAGCAGGACCCCTGGGCCCAAATCTGCCTATCATAATGAAGAAAGAATATGTTTGCATTTCCCATACGTTGGCAATCTTGACTCTGCTGTCTATGCTCAGAGTCTCTGGCAGAGCCTGGCTCCTTCTCTAGCCAGTGTTTGCTGTATTGTTTCACCCCTAGCTAGACTGCAAGAGCAATCTCTCTGAGGCAATGCGAGAGACAAATTGGAGCCGAGTGGAGTCTGTATTCTACTTAAGAGTGAGTCAGGAACCTGGGCCCAGACTTTTCAGATAAGGAGGAGGTCATCCAAGTGTGTTGCTCGGTGTTGTTTGGAAATCCTGGGTCTTCATCTCACTTCATGTTTGGTTCCGGGATATGGTGAGAAATTCCAGACCACCTCTCTATGAGCAGAGAACTTTCTGGAACAATTTATCCATTTTCTGACACCCAGCTACATGCCCAACCATCTCATCTCTTCTCATTTTATGGCACTGAACTTGGTCCAAGGGACATAGGGGTTTTTTTTTATTTTAATTTGAGTCTAGTCATATGACCACACAAGTACAACCCTGGGCAGCTTGATCAAGGAAACAATGAGAAGGGACGCCCACTACAAAGCTGGGATCAGAGAGTTGATTGTTCTTGAACTGAACCTCAGGGAACAAAAAGGAGAGAGAAAACGTGGTTGGACGGAAGCTGCAGAGGAGGTGAGGGCATCGGATGCCTCTGGGCACTTCCACTGGGTGGGAGTTTTGAGGAGATGAAGGTTACCAAGCCATGTGGCAGAGATCGTGGGCATTGAGACAGTCTTTTCACGCCCTCTCTGGTGCACAGAAAGACTTTTGCACGTAGAGATGACCTACTGACTCTGCCTTTTAGAACAGCAGTGCCTGCTGGGAAGATGAGCCAGGGTGGAGGAGTTAAGACGGAGTGCACGTCAAAGCCATTTGGGGTGCTGTGGCCTAGGCTGGCCTGGTTCAGAGTACGTGGCCTGGAGGGGAAGATGCTGGAGAATTGGGAAGTGAGGAGTGGCAGGGAGAAGCCAACACTGGCTTCCGTGGCTCTGACTTTGGCTGCTGCTGGTTTCCCTGATGAGTGTTTTTTTGCGGAGGCAGAAAGCAAAGAAGCAGAAAGAGGCACACGGGGCTGAGGGCAGACAGGTGAGTTCAGCGCTACACGTCGAGTCAGCAGAGGATAAGCTGGGGTTAGCCGCGCATGCCAGGTGCTCAGACGGAGGGTTGCAGGCCATCTCCAGCATAGAAGCTCTAGCTAAAATGTTGAAAGTTTTGGGATTTGAACCGTGTCTAGAAAACAGATCAAGAAGAACAACGTAAAAGAGGGTTAGAATGGAGCAAGGGAAGAGCTACACCAAGGGGTAAATTCAGGTGTGACCAGCAGCAGAGAACAGCAAGGTGGCGCCGAACAGAGCCTTTGGGTACACGGAAACGACATTGGAAAGCACTGGCTTGAGGGGCAAGTGGGAGGGCATGAGGAGAGAGAGAGAGAGAGAGAGAGAGAGAGAGAGAGAGAGAGAGAGAGAGAGAGACTTTTTAGTAAGTGAGGCTAAGAAAGCACGCAAAGAGAAGGCAGGTGGTGAAGGGAGGCACAGGCAAGAGAGAATTGTTCCAAACAGGAAAACCACCATCCTGCTTGTAATGCAGGGGAAACACGCCAGTACTCAAAGTGCTGTGTGTAGCACTCCTGGACTCCCTGGGGGCTCTAAGAGTCCCCTTGGTGGCGATCTGTACGGAACTCCTGGAACAACAGACAGAGCAGCCTTCTGGTCTGTGGGGACTCTATACACACATCTCTGCTGCGGTCAAGGCCTCGGCTTCTTCTGCGGCCCTTTCCTCTGTGAGGAAAGCCCTCACAGCCAGAAGAGCTGACTGGGCACTCTTGCCCTCAAGGCTTCAGCCAGAGCCTGTCAGCAGCAAGCTTCCCTCGAGTACCTTTACCTGCAAGTCCCTTCGTGGCAGAAGAGACAAGGGTGAACTTGGATGGAGCAGGAGACACATGCCTGGCTGGGTACTGAGGTTGATGCCTTGGGACCTTGCTCCTGAGTCAGGCTGAGTTCGCCAGCAAGGCCTGTGGCCAGGCTGCCACCTAGTGTTCAGCTCTGTGTATAACAAGAAAACCTGTGCCTGCCACTGCAGCAAGCCTTCGCGAAGCAGCCCAGCCAGGACTTGAGCTCATCAGGCTGAACTATGGAGAGGATGCGTGTCACGTGGGAAAGAAAGAGTTGAAGCTAAGAGTCGGCCTGAGCCCAGAGAGGCCGATAATATGACCAACACTCAGCACCGTTGTTTTGTTTTTTTAAATACACAGTCTTATTCCATCCTTTGAATTACTATTGTCTTTCCTGTTTTATAGATATGGCTTATTATTGGATAGTTCAAAAAGACTTGGCTAAGCCATTTGTAAAGAGCTTGGGGGAGGGGTCTTTAGGCTTTGGGAGGGAACAACCAAAGTCTAAGGCAGAAGTAGGTATGAATCCAGGAGGGCTGAGACCAAGGTCTGGCTGTCCTTAAGGTCCAGTGAGGGTAGGAGGGACATGCTGTGTGCATTTTGTGCAGTGCTTCTGGGCTTGCATGGAGGCTTGCCAAGGACGCAGGCTCCAGCAAGTCCTGCACAGGAGCCAAGGCAGAGCTGACACCAGATCTTAGCCATGACGGGAGGAGGATCTGAGGGGAGACTGGCAGGAGGTACAGTAAGCATTCTGAACTGAAGATCGGAGCCATGCACGGGGTGTAAATGGGTCCTGGGAGCAGGGAAGGTTGGCTCACCTGCTTCCAGACCTGGAGATCCAGGGCCTCTGGACATTCAGGGTGGGGATGCATGGACACAGCTGCCTTCTGTTCCACAGGTGAGGCACAGAAATGTGTTTTCTTCCTATCTGCCTTGGTATGTCAGTAAACGTGTGGAGGCAGCGGATACTCTGTTGGGAGTAAGAAGCTGAGGTGGGACTGGATCCTGCCCGGATCTTCTGCATCTGGCTTTCCAGTGAGTTATCTAGGACGGTGCCTCCGTATTTGGTGCAGCTGTTACTGTTGTCACCTCTGGGTGCTCTTCTTGCCTTTAGTTGTTTTTGTTTATCCAAATAAAGTTCCTTTTGGAAAATAGCACACATTTCTCATTTTTCTAGACAAGGAGGCAGGATCATGAGAGAGAGAGAGAGAGAGAGAGAGAGAGAGAGAGAGAGAGAGAGAGAGAGAGAGAGAGATCTCCAGGGCTCCAGGGCCCACACCTCTGAGGTAGAGTTTGAAGAGGGATGGTAGGGAGAGCAAGGCACAAAGCAGACGGCTGACAGAGGGCGGCTGTGTCCGATGCTCCCTTCTACACTTCCTCATCCCCTCTCTCCTCCCTACAAACCCACTGCTCCTTGTTTTCCCATAGACAGGGACCACCTGACTATATAGTTAATTGGATCCCAGTAATGATCCACTCTGTTTTTAAACTTTATTTTTTTTAAATGTCTGGTTGTATAAATAAGACAGTCACTGTAGGAAATTCAAGGAAATATAAGGAAGATAATATGAATCGCATTGGGCCTCCAATTGCTACAAATAAGCGAATTGTCATAGGGAATTGGCCCCAGTGACCACTAATATGACCCTGTTTTTTTTTTTTAGCCACTGAAATTTTGAGGTGCTTTGGTGGCTTGTAAACAATGTGCTCAGCCCATACTCGTTGCGTGCCTCATTGTGGACAGATGTTGGTGAGCTCAGAATTTTCCTGTAAACACTAGAAAATGCTGTGTGGCTTCTGCTGTGTAGCGAACTAGCTGGAACACTGCCAGATTCCACATTACTTGTTTTCCCCAACTCAGCTAGTGGCTCCCTGCCAGGACAACACGCTGAGCCTTGCAGGAGATGGTGCTGGGTGCTGCACTGGGTCCACCTGAGTGTGAGTCAGTTTTGGGAGGGCCAGTTTCTCAGCAGGTAGATGTAGAGGACCCACCAGGTGCCAAGCCCCCACAAGAGCTCCTGGGGGTGCAAAGACTCAGGTTGTATATCCGACCACAGGATATACAAACCACCCAAAATGTAGCTTGCCATGGGTGACAATAGAATAAGATGCAAACAACAGCAGGGATGGCTTTGGGAGCAAGTCACTCCAGGGAAGCTTCATGGAAGACGTGTCCTGAGAGTTGGGTTTTAAAGATAGAGGTGTGTAATAGGTGTGTGTGTGTGTGTGTGTGTGTGTGTGTGTGTGTCTGTATGCATGTGCGTGTATGTGTCTGTATGTGTGTGTACATGTGTGTGTGTGAGTGTGTGTGTGTGTGTGTGTGTGTGTGTGTGTGTGTGTGTGTGTAGTGGAGACAGTTTGGGACCAGCTGCAGCAAGTGACTATTGTGAGAAAGAAAAGAAAGAGCAGTAACCTAGCAGTGTGAGGGGTTAACAAGTGTTCCAGAGACAAAGGAGTCTTCTTATGGCTCACGTTTTCATACCTAAGCTTTATGACTACAGTGGTGTCAGCTACCTCAAGGCCTGCTGTGATCTACAAGCCATGAGCTGCCCTGGCAGAGTGAGCCCTCCCTTGGATCCTCCATGCGTAGTTTGGGTTTGCTTAGGTGGACTCAGGTGTGTTTGACTGGGCTGTCCAGGCTGAGCTCCAGCGTGCCTTCTTCCAGGCCTCTGGGATTCTCTAGACCGACGTGGCTCTTTCCACAAGTCACGTCCTTCCTGCCATGATGGCCTGGCACCTTTGTGAGGCCTGTTGACTCCACTAGACTCTGAGCTCGGCACATGCAAGCGATGTTGGGCTCGTCCTGCGATCCCTAACGCCTAGCCTTGGCTCTCACTCAGGGTATACATTCATTAGAGGTTTAATTTTCTCTGTGAGCATTTTGCATCTCTCTGTAGGTGCAGACTTCACTTCTCCATTGAGACTCATTCCAAGGATGACCCCAGGCAGCGGTGATCTGATGTAAGTAAGAAGGGCTGAGGTGGGTTGTTTCTCATCAGCCTCAATTAGCACTTGATGAAGGTCACGTTCCAGGCTTAGGTAATGAAGTCTCACAGCTCAATGGATGGAAACTGGTTTTCATTGGCAGCTTGACAAGTCATACTACATAGCCTCTCCCACTCCACCTACAGCACTAGCAAGTGACAGATTTAGGTGGTAAATGCTTGGAGTGCCTTGGAGGATGCTGTTCTAGCCAACCAGCAGAGTGCTGTTATGACTTGGGTGTGCCCTGATGACAAATAGTGGCCTGATTATTGGGGCCTATTGTTCCTAAGATAGGTTTTGGAGGCCGCCCAGTGGCTGAGCCAGCTTTAGAACTGCCCGCAGGGACTGGGAGGCAATGAGAGGCACGTCTTCTGGGTAACAGTCGGGTTGCATCATTGGCCCCATTTGGGAACCTGGTACTTAGCCTTTAACATTAACAGTCCCATGAAGACTTGGAATATTCTTAAACAACCCCCTGCCCCCAGTTCTTGTAAAGAAGTATTCAAAGAAGGGAGATGGATGAGTGGCTCAACGAAGAGATGAGATTGGTGGATGGTGGGTAGTAGTAAGCCACCAAGTTCATGGCAGGTGGATGGCAGAACGCAAGGATGGATGGATGGCAGAACGCAAGGATGGATGGATGGCAGAACGCAAGGATGGACGGATGGCAGAACGCAAGGATGGATGGATGGCAGAACGCAAGGATGGATGGATGGCAGAACGCAAGGATGGATGGATGGCAGAATGCAAGGATGGATGGATGGCAGAACGCAAGGATGGATGGATGGTAGAATGCAAGGATGATGGGTGCAGGACCAAGTTGTTCCTGGGAATAGTCCACCTAGGGAAGTGCACTTGATGCTAGTTCTGGGGTACCACTGTGATGGTGCCTCTGTCTTTATAGTTTCTGAAGACTCCCTAAGAGTGGCTAACTAACTACATAGGGGTAAACGCCTTCCACGTATCTTTCAGCAAACAATAATAAGTCAAATGGAACTAATACTTCTTCAAAGACTTGCCATCCACCAATCTACCTTTTTACATTTATAAATTGTTGTCGTTTTAAATCTCCTCACTGAAAAGATGCTTCCCTCAAGCAGATTAAAACAAATTCATCGAAGCTTATTCTGAAGGAAAATATTAATAAAACACATTCATTCAAAATGCCCCTCATGAAAACCTTAAGAGGCAGGTTGGGATACCACCTGCCTGGACTTCTGCCGACTTTGGAGGTGATGCAAAGCACGTATGGCCATGTGTCTTTCTCTCACACACTTGCCGGGTAGGCCATATGGAAGAGAGTGAAATGCCTGCAAAGAAAGCACGTTAGGAAAAGAAAATCACTCCTGTAAAAGTATGAAAACAAGCAATAAAATGCTCCCCCCCCCCCCCCCAGTTTCAGACATGGTCACAGGCACGTTTGTTGGCCCATTACTCTTCAACAAGCTTGTTGTTTCCGAGGCTCCGTGCCTACGTGTGTGAGCCTTCTACAGTTACTGTCCGCGTGCTTCACGCAGTAACCTGATTTCCTCATCTAGCAGGATGTCATGGGCATTGCGCGTTGCTCCACAGTCTTTGTAATTACCTTAAATGATTGTATAATACTAGATTCGTCATGGCATTGATGAATATCTAGGATGCTTGTGGGTTTTTTTTATTCTTTGTGAGTTTAAAAAAATTAAAAATTGAATTAGTGGGTGTCTTATTTCTTTTCCTGCTCCTACTTCGTTGGAATGGGAAAGATTAACAAAGTTCATTTGATCCTTTCCTGAGAGTCAACTTCCTAGGGTTAAGACTGAGTACTAAAGTTTAAACATGGCTTAAACATATTGGAATTCCCCCTCTTACTCATAACAGCAATGGCCCTGTGAAAGTCTACACACTATACAATAAAATTCTAAAAACGTTTCCAAACTTTAGATGTAACCCCATTCCGGGGGGAAGCACTGAAGTGACATGTCCAGGTTGGGACCTGGTGTATTGTCCCTCTGGTGACAGGATCTGGCGGTGTTGGACACTGAGTGGCTTCGGGGTGTACTTGTTAGGTGCAGTGCGCAGGTTGGGGATCATGGACGAGGCCCAGGCCTTTTTCACTTCAAAGCCTGAGCTTCTCTCTCAGCCTTGCCCTTTGCCTATTGATGCTGGTTGGGGCCAGGGAATGGGCTTGCAGGCATTCCTATGCCTCTTACCTAAGGCCTCAGGCCCAGGGAAGCCCCTGGAGTTGAGACTTCAATGTATAGTTTCTCTGGAATTACGCTTGCACGACGTTTTTCAGAGGTCACCATGCAAGTGGAGCTCTCATGTGTTGCTAAGACAAGTCCAGGGCTGGGTGACACATTAGATTCAGAAACTTTGCTAGGCTTTCTTTGTTATTGTTGTTGTTGCTTGTGGTGGTGGTGGTGGTGGTGGTGATGTGTGTGTGTGTGTGTGTGTGTGTGTGTAGGTATACAGCTGTTCCGTGGTGTGTGTGTGTGTGTGTGTGTGTAGGTATGCATCTGTTCCATGATGTGTGTGTGTGTGTGTGTGTGTGTGTAGGTATGCATCTGTTCCATGATGTGTATGTGTGTGTGTGTGTGTGTGTGTGTGTGTAGGTATACAGCTGTTCCATGGTGTGTGTGTGTGTGTGTGTGTGTGTGTGTGTGTGTGTGTGTAGGTATGTATCTGTTCCAGTGTGTGTATGTATGTGTATGTGTAGGTATACAGCTGTTCCATGGTGTGTGTGTCTGTGTGTGTGTGTGTTTGTGTGTGTAGGTATACAGCTGTTCCATGGTGTGTGTGTGTGTGTGTGTGTGTGTGTGTGTGTGTGTGTGTGTAAGAGTATCTGTGAGCACAGAGGGCTACAGTAGGTAAAAGGCTGACAGAATGGACAATTCTTACAAGCATCTATATCATGAGCTTGACAAGTGGGAAAAAGAAGATGAGTTAAAGAGATAAAGTCCTTGCCAAATGTAACTCACAGTCTAGTGCCTACCAGAACACACCCACACCCACCCACCCACACACACACACACACACACACACCCACACCCCGAATCACAGAGCATGGCAAACATCGGGAATAAAGGGAAAACGATGGTACGAAAGGAAATAACTGCGGGTCAGGATACCCTTCAGGGAGCCAGGCAACGTGGCTGCCTCAAGGCCTGAAGAGAGAGAAAGCATTCTAGACAACTGGGGTGGTCAAGTGGAGGAAGGACACGTGATTGTGTCTGAAAAAGATCAGAGAGGCTAGTGGTGCGCAAGTGGGCCAAGGAGGAGTGAGGCAGGGTTTCAGGAGGTCAACTTTTTCTAAGCGAATAGCATTGAATGGTTTCAAGTAGAGTGAAAACAGGAGGGACCAGGAGTGAAGGAGGCGGGAGCTGCTGGGAGGCTGTGGCCGTGCTCCAAGCACAAGAGATGCAGTGTCAGAGAAACAGCAGGGAAGGCAGCTGCTCCAAGATGCATTTGGAGGCTACGTGAGGAACGTTGGGTGTGCAGGGGATGAAGGACAGACACTATCCTGGTTGACGCTTAAGCTGAACAAGAGTGGGGTCTTCTTAAGAAATTTGGGTTCTGAGTCTCACTACACAAGGGTCTCAGCTCCTGCAACACAACCTGTGTGTGTGTGTCTATGTGTGTGCATGTATGTATGTCTGTGTATGTCTCTGTGTGCATGTGTGTGTGCATGTGTGTGTGTCTGTGTGTGTGTGCATGTGTGTGTGTGTGTGTGTGTGTGTGTGTCGCCAGGTGGTGGTGGTGGTGTTAATGTATCCCTCCTCCTAGCTTTCCACAATTAAAGAGGTAATTTGGAGCCATTGCTTCTCAAAGAAGGCCCAGGAGTCCGAAAAGCTGTCTGGGTAATTAGCCCATTACCTACTTGCCAGGGGTAAGGGACGTCACTTTCAGTCATTCCGTGCCTTTTTACTAAGCAACTGTATGGCCTAAGCCCCATTCTGGGTGCCAAGGGGTTTAGCAGTGAACAACATATAAACATTTCTGCCTTCCTGGAGTTTGCCATACTGGCTAGTAGACTGGTAACATGAAGGTGATAAATAAAACATGAGGGAGACCCGCAAGAGCTGTGGAGAAAGAGCGGGGATGAGGGGCGGGGAGCGACGTTGGTGGGTGGAGGATGGGCTGAGGACACATAGGGAGTATGTGTGTCAGGCTGCAGAATGCGCCTTCAGCCCCCACTATTGCTACAACTGGGCACATTCTCCTGCCTGCTTGCTGGTACTTTCCAAGTTCACACCTCCTCTGTGATGTTGTTTATTTATTTATTTGTGGTCTTTCTTTAAGTAATGCAGATGAACGTGGATACGATTGCACTAGGTGCGAGTTGGGAGGGAAGGAACTGGGAGTCGGGTCAAGTCTGTGAAAGCTAAGGTCAGGGCTTTGGAGCAGAGTTGAAGTATGGAAGGAGCCGGACTCTGACACTGGGTTTGCAGCCAGACAGCCCTGAGCTCAAGGTTGCGGGAGATTTCTGACTAGCCTCGGAAGGGTATTCTGGTAGGAGAAGGGTTGGGGAAACAATTTGGCTGAGATACTCTGAGGTCTGGCTTGGCTGTGTGAGCCACCCCTCTGATTGGTGTCATGGGGCGCGGATTGAATCAGAGGCCAGTTTTGCACCTGATTTAGTATTAAGATGTGAAAAGAATTCCAACTGAGGGCCTCAGTGCGGATGTCCCACCTATGGCAAATTGCAACACACTTTCCCCATGGGAGCCTCGGCTAGGGAGGCGTGGCCGTAATCAGCAACCGAAACTCCGCCAGGTGTTAATTAAGCAGTCTTGTGGTGATGCTATCTTTCCTTCATTAAGGATGAGGACAGCACAGGGCCCCTCTTGCTCCTGGGTCCTCCCTGTCTTCACCGGAGGCTCATGGGGTGGGGAGATTAAGTGGAGTTGAATGCCCCAGCTCTGTCATGCCAGTTTCAAAGGGAATACTGCATACCAGAGACAGTGCAGGAAGAAGCCGGGTGACCTCTGAGAGCCCTACCTCCTGGGAGTCGCCTTAGCGTAGCAGAAGGTCCTTCTCGCTGTGGTAACGCTACCAACAGATTGTTCTGGTTCTGAGTGTCTCCTCACCGAGCTGCTCTTAGCACCAGAGAAGCAGCGAATCCACTCATGTGTACCCTCACCTCAGCCTTCAGAGGTGCAGCAGGAGATGTTTAACAGAAGGGCACCAGGTTGAAACGGAGGGATAAAAGTGGTCACTCGGGCTGGAGAGATGGCTCAGAGGTTAAGAACACTAGCTGTTCTTCCAAAGGTCTTGAGTTCGATTCCCAGCAACCACATGGTGGATCACAACCATCTATAATGAGATCTGGTGCCCTCTTCTCACATGCAGGCTGAATACTGTATAAATAAATAAATAAATAAATAAATAAATAAATAAATAAAATCTTTTTTAAAAAAGTTGTCACTCTTGGTAGTTGAATCTGGGTTACGTACGTGACTGTGGTCAAGTCACACCAAGTGTGTGAAAACATTTCCTGTAAAATGACTGTGAAGTTCTAACTAATTCATTTTTATCAGAGCACATTTACATTTGCAGCGGAGAAGTGAGGGGATACTCATGGCAATTGTGAGAAAGCTCAGAGATGTCAGTCCAGTATAGATTTGGATATGTTAAATCACACCTTTGTTAGAGTAGGCCTGTGTAGGAGCAGAAACCCCACAAGGTTTATAAACATGTAAATATTATTTGGAGTCAGCTTTATAGGCAAAATGGAAGGCTTACAGGAAGGCTGCACAGGCCTTTCCTGTCAGGGTCTTTGATTCTGATAGATGCAGTTGAGCTCACTGGTACCAAACTAATGGTGTGTATGCGACCTCTCTGTGTGTATGCGACCTCTCTGTGTGTATGCGACCTCTCTGTGTGTATGCGACCTCTCTGTGTGTATGTGACCTCTCTGTGTGTATGCGACCTCTCCGAGTATGTGACCTCTCTGTGTGTATGCGACCTCTCTGTGTGTATGTGACCTCTCTGTGTGTATGTGATCTCTCTGTGTGTATGTGGCCTCTCTGTGTGTATGTGGCCTCTCTGTGTGTATGCGACCTCTCTGTGTGTATGTGACCTCTCTGTGTGTATGCGACCTCTCTGTGTGTATGCGACCTCTCTGTGTGTATGCGACCTCTCTGTGTGTATGTGACCTCTCTGTGTGTATGTGACCTCTCTGTGTGTATGCGACCTCTCTGTGTGTATGCGACCTCTCTGTGTGTATGCGACCTCTCTGTGTGTATGTGACCTCTCCGAGTATGTGACCTCTCTGTGTGTATGTGACATGGACTCTAGCTCAGGTGTTAGCCCCACCCATCTCTTTCCAGTTGACTTTAGACAAGTTTCTTCAAACTCTGGGTCTCCATTTTTTTTCCACCTACAGATTTGGGGTATTCATTTCCATGCCGTTTGTGTTGGGTGTTGAAATGCAGAAACAAACTGAGAAAACTGAAGTGTTTTACAGGCCAGTAGCTTATGGAAACCGGGATGCAGTGGCAGGGGGACTTGGAAATCTTGGGCTGGATTTCCACGTTCTGACTTGCCAGTCTTGTTTCTAACACTTCCTGAGACAGGACTGCTCCACCCGAGAGGCTCGGAAGGGCCAATCTGACATGTGGTAGGGAACAACCAAGGGACTATGCAGTGCCGGGAGGGAAAGGCCCTCCGCTGTGGCCCTTCTGTCTCCCCTTCTGTCTCCCCTTCTGGTTTGCAAATAAGAGGCAGGTGCCAAAATGCTCTCCTATCACTGAAGAGCTGCGTAAGGACCCAGGTGATTTGGTATGAGGATTGGGGAGCCCTCCGGAATCTTTCAGGTTTTATAATTTATCCCCTAGGGATCCTGCCCCTGCCCCTGCTGTACAGCTCTGAGGTCCAGGAAGCTCGTCATGCCCGGTGTCCACGGCCGTCATAGCCAAAGTCCACAGGCGCCCCCTGTTGGTCAAGAACTAAAGGCTGCTTTTGAGTTTGGTTCCTGGGTACCGGGCACTACACATCGTGGTGTGACTGGTTTTGTTTGTTTGTTTGTTTGTTTTAATATTTATTTATTTAATCTGCATGAGGGCTGTGTCCTCATGAATACCAGAACACAACCATTCGTGATGGCATGTGATGCTCTGTTCTGGTAATTTCATGTCCAGAAAACACCTAGAATTCCTCTTCATGCAAATCAGGCATGCCCAGCAAGCACCTTGGCCCCAGCCAGTGATGTACAATCACCTTGAAAGCCTCTACTAGCTCCCCAAATACTTAAATAGCTTTTTTTCCCCCAATTAAGTGAGCTGCTCAATAAAGCCTGCCTCCGGAGAGTCTATTCTCAACAGCTCACAGCCAGCTGCCTCGCCCCTCTCTGCTGCTGGTCTAATCGCCTGAGGGCAACTGTGCAGTTAAGGGAGGGAGTGCAATGGGATTGCTTCCTATATTCCAGCCAGGGCCACCTCTCCTCCCTTCAGGGGGTCAAATTCCCGCTTGCTCCACAGAGCCTATTTACTTAGTCTTCAAAGCGAGGGCTGTTTTCTTAGGGGTCATCCTAGAATATTTTCTTCTACAAACTTCTTTCTTAGCCATCCTCTCTTGGAGACTTAAAAGACTTCAGGAAGAAGACCAGTGGAAGCAGATCAGGACAGACCAGACTCTCCCAGGAAGGAGCAAAGGCCCCTTTGGAACAAAGTCTAAGGTGCTCTGCTATTTAGGGCAAATGTGTGAAGAAGAGCAGGCCTGCCTCGTGACTGTGGCACCACACTCACTGGCTGCCTGCTGGGAGGCAGATTCCCAGAACCCTAGGCAGACAGGAGGATCCTGAACAGGAACCAACCAGCTCCATGAGGGCCACTGATCCCGAGAGGACCAACCTAACCTCATTTACATCTTCACAGGAGTATGAGATGTGGGCTTCTTGTTCTTCAAGGCTGTAGTTAAAGAACGCCTGGAGGAGAAGGCCAGAGCACAAGGCCAGAGCACATTTGACAGGCTGGCAAGCTGTCAGGGGTGGGCACTTCAGTAGGATGAGATTTTAGGGAATGTGGCGAGGACCACAGGTTTCTGGAGGCTGACAGGCACTGCCTGGAGTGCTGGAAGGGAAGCTGTAGTCCCAAAGGGTGATGACGTCTTTCAGGCAAAGTGTTAGTACTAAAAACCTGACTCTGTCCATTCCTTACGACAGCCTTGTGTGGTGGGCTCTGCCCTTCTGTGCTTTATAACAGAGGACAGCTACACCCCCACGAAGCTTGCTCTCCAGAGCTGGGATGACAGAAAGGTGTTGGGAGTCTGAAAGAAGGCTATGACACACTGGTCAGACTGAGTTGGAGAGACAAAGTGAAATATTACATTGGACTGTGTGAAACTGTTGTTTTATAGTCTGAACACGGTGGGCGAGGAGTGTTTTGTGTTCAAGTTAAAAAGGTCCCAGTGTCCACACCAATCTTCTGTATTACTCATGAACTACAGATAAGAGTAAGACAAACAAGATCCCTGGTTTGGGAATCTGGAGTGTACAACAGTCTGCAAAACGGATCTCCAAGAAGGCACCTGTTAAAACACATACCATCTCCTCTGAGGCGCTCCTAACACCGCCGCAACATCAGTTTTATCAAAACAATTCGTCACTTACCCAAAACAACATATACAAAGTGATGGGGTGGGCATTTTGATCACACTTTAAGTGGTCAGAGCCTCTGTGTGGAGAACTGCTTGGCAACAGCTCCTTGGGCAGGAAGGGTAGAGGGCATTGAGAGAGAGAGGAAACTCAATGTTAGAACCCCAAAAATACTGTCTGATTTGCTCCTATGGCTGCCTTGTACGACAGGCTTGGGATTCTGTAGTACTCTGGCTCCCTCTTTAGGCAAAGTCCTGAAATGCACACCCTTGCATCAAAGGTTGCCGATTTGAAGACCATGGAAGGAAAACCAAAGGCATACTGGCATGAGCAGAGGTGGGCAGTGGCCATCACTGATGCTGTTGTGCAAGGATGTAAATCAGGTTCAGAGCGTCCCATGATCTCAACTCAACAGTGTCAGAGTCGGTGTTGGCCCCTGTGTTTGCTACACTGTGACGAAGGAGACTGCCTGCTTCCACCTTCTTCACCAGATTACTGCTGAGTGCAGCAGACCGGAGCCCTCAAAGACAGAGACCCTGCCCAAGCTCCCCACCCTTGGCACTTCTCCCCAGAACCAGAGCTTGGTAAAATCTCCTTCTACTGCACAATGCGAGTCTTAAACATCACCCTGTGATGTGTGGCGATCAGTCCTTCTGTCCTGCATTCTTTTCATGGTGCCTGCTTGGCTTGCTCCTTAACCTCATCCTATTCTTGGAGATCATCTGGGAAACTCTTTTGGGGCACTCTCTCCTTTCCTGCTGCCTCTCCTGGACAGTTGCCTTTTGTTTTTTTGACTGGTGAGAAAAATCTGAATTTTGGGGCTGGAGGAGCATCTATCTGTTCATCCACTAATTTATAAAAACAAGTAAGTATTTAGTGTGCCTCTTCATCTATCCCTTCAATATTGTTGGCAGTACATAAGGCTTGGGTGCAGTCAGTGAACAATAAACCAGGTAAATAAATTGTACAAAATCTAAGGTGAAAGTGACTGTAAAAGTAGAGCCACATTAAAAAAAAAAAAGCTTGGGAGTATGAGGGCCAGAGGGTAAGTTGCTATTTTAACAGACTAGAGCTTTATTATAAACCATGAGTGAGGTGAAGGAGTGACCCATGCATCTAACCAAGTGAGGAGATTCCAGGCCTGTAGATGCCTGTGCTTACTTATCAGGCAAGGTCAGCTAATATGGCTAATACAAGGAAATAAACCAGGCCTGTTGTGGGGAGGGGGGGGAGGGACCCAGGAATCAGACTTTCTACACCTTTATCAGAAACAGAATATAATGGCAATTGCCAGGATCAATACAGTGGTAGTTGCCAGTATACAATGATGTTTGCCAGCTGTACAGGTTCAGAAGACTAAGTCTAAGACCAATTTCCCTGCCAAGCTTCCGTGCTTCCTTGACTTCCAAGGGAACCAGAGCATCTCTTATTAGCTCATTGACCATGGACAAGTAACACACTATTGCTGGGCCTCGACTTCTCAACGTGTGAATGCTTCATAACCCCATCTCAGGGAGATTATGGATGAGCACGTGTAGGTGCCTTGTGAGGCCGAGCACGTAATAAACACTGCAGGTGGTAATGCAGACCCTTTGCTCCCCTCTCACTGCCCTCTGGCCACAATCGCCTGCCTGCCATACTCTGTATGAGTTAGGCTCACTGGTACATCTGTCCTGGCTTCCTCTTTGGCCTGTGTAGTGAGGGAACCATGGGGTTGGCCTGGCCTTGCTGGCCTGAGATAGATGTGTCGTAGGGTTTTGTTTTGTTTTGTTTTTTCAGGTTAGAGTCCATGGGTCCTGGGGCACAATGTGCCTGCCAGTTCCTGAGAAACCAGAGGCAGTGAAATGTTCAGGTCACTTTGTGTTTCTCTGTGTGTTTCACTTAGTAGTCAAGGAAGGCCAAAGGCTTGACAGAACAGCCAGCCGTAGACACTAATCTATGTGCTCCTTTCCTGTGGCTGGTGGGGGCAGGAGCTCGGGAGAATGTGTGCATTTTGTTGTGGGTGTGGCATGTGTTGAGGTGTAGAGTGGAGTCTGGGTACTGTAGACAGGCCTTTGTCCCTAAAAAGGATCCTGCTAGGCTGCTTGCCTGGTGGAGGGTGGCGCCATCTGCTGTTTGTACGTGGAATCTACCTTTTCACCCAAGGGCTCTTCGTTAGGTCTACCTAGACGAGGCGCACAGAGTCCTCCTGGGTATATGACTCTAGCCAATCAGTTCCTATTTACCTTTCAAAGCATTTTGTGTCCATAATCCTTTGTAGGGTCTTCCTTGTAGCTTCCCGTGTCTTTCTGTGCTCGTGTTGGTGTGTGCTATTTTACCACCATCATGCGTCCCACCTTCAGTTCAACTGTCAAGACTTCAAAAAATCGTCTACTCTAAGTCATTCCCAACAGTCCCCAAACACTCTGATCCTTCTTGTCCCCAAGATGGCCTAGTTCCTCCTCTTTTGTATCTGTTGTATCTGTCTCCCTCCAGTGGAGGATCAGGAGTCAGCACCATTTGTCTCTGGTTCCTTTTGTTTTGTTTTGTTCCGTTGTTTTCTTACTTTTTCCCAGCCCCCTCCCTCCTCTCTTCCCAGGCCCACCCTCATACCTTCCCCCTCCCCCACCCCCCCCACCCCACCCCCGTCTCCTTCTTCTCAGACAAGGGGAGGCTCTCAATGAGGTACCAACCTACCCTGCACCTCAGGTCACACAGCAGGACTAAGTGCATCCTCTCCCACTGAGGCCAGACAAGGCAGCCCAGCTGGGGGAAAGGGATCCAAAGGCAGGCAACAGAGTCAGAGACAGCCTCTGTTCCCGTTGTTAGGCCCACATGATGGCCAAGCTGCATACCTGCTGCATATGTATCAGGGGTCTAGGCCCAGCCTGTGCATGCTCTTTGGTTGGTGGTCCTGTCTCTGTGAGCGCCTGTGAGCCCAGGTTAGTTTGCTCTATAGGTCTTCTTTGGTTGTCCTTGATGTCTTTGGCTTTTCCAATTCTTTCTTCCACTCTTCCACAAAACTCCCGGAGCTCGGCCTGTTGTTTGGCTGTGGGTCTCTGCATCTGTTTCCATCAGCTGCTGGGTGAAGCTTCTCAGAAGACAGTTATGCTGGACTCCTGTCTTCAAGTATAGCAGAATATCATTAATAGTGTTAGGGGTTGTCTCTGATTCCTAAGATGAGCATAAGGCCTGAGGATATAT
The DNA here is from genome assembly GCF_964271855.1 of Acomys minous. Taxonomy (NCBI): domain Eukaryota; kingdom Metazoa; phylum Chordata; class Mammalia; order Rodentia; family Muridae; genus Acomys; species Acomys minous. The sequence goes on along the minus strand of NC_140499.1, from coordinate 63,904,134 downwards.
ATATATATATATATAGTGTTCAGTACTGTTGAGAGAAAGCACATGTGAGAGACTGCAGAAAGCATCCTACACTTGTGTCAGCACAGTTTATACAAGTAGACTATACCCTCCTCCAATGACAGCCTTCTAAAGGATGATTCCATTTGCAAACTTCTTCCACTAAATGTTGATACTGGCAGCTCAACAGCATCTCTTTTAAAAAGGCTTCATAGAGGTCAAGATTCACACAGACACTCAGGGTATTGGCTTTCACATAGACCAACTACATGCATTTTGAGCTTTGCTAACACGGGTTTACTTTTTCCCCATCTTATTGAAAATACTATATCCTGATTACACATTCCCTCCTAGCTCCTCCCCACCTCTCCTCCCATCAGATCCACTATTCATTAGAAAATGAATAGGCTTCTAAGGCATAATAATAAGATATAATAATACAGAACAAAAGCTAACACATTGGAATTGGACAAAACAAGCAAAGAGAAGGAAAAGATCCCCAGAGAAGTCACACAAGACAGAGATTCACTTGTTCGTACACTCGGGAATCTCCTAAAAATATGGAAGACAATATATATGCAAGGAATATATATGGTAAAAAGAGAGAAAAGTGTATAAATAAAATACAATAAAACAAAAAATATAGTGAGGCTCCTAACAATGGAGGGTATGGGAGTTGAACTGGCCATCTTTTGTAGCCAGGCAAGGCTTCCGATAGTGGGCCAAGATTGTATTCCTTTGACCTATTGGCTGAAGGGGTTCCATGGAGACCCCCAAACAACCGAGGTTGATGCTAGGACAAAGGGTTGCTCCCCTAAAACTGACACCAGGGCCCCATTTCCAAAGACAACATCCACACAGCTCATTCAACATAGAAAGGGTGAGCTGATGCCTGCGAGGTGCCTTCCCCCCTACACTCTAGTCGCCTTAGCGAAGGAAGGTACTCTGCGGGCTGATGAAAGAGCAACTGGGACGCCAAACCTGGTACAAAATCTTCAACCTAGAATCCATTCTGCCTGAAAGATGTGCTGGGGCAGTGGTACAGAACTTGTGGGAGTGGCCAACCAATGTCCGGTTTAACTTGAGGCCCGCTTCATGAGAGGGAGCCCGTGCCCTGCCACTGCCTGGATGGCCAGGAATCGGAGACTGGATAGCTCAGAGACCCAGGATAAAAACCAAACACGACTGACAAAAAAAAAATCAATGAAATGATTCCTAATGATATTCTGCTATACTCATAGAGTGGTGCCTTGTGCAGCCAAGATCAGAAAGGCTTCTCCCAGCAGCAGATGGGAGTAGGTGAGGACCCCCACAGCCAGACATCATGTGGGGAGTCTAAACTGGAGGTCTCTGTTAGGTCCCTCCCCTCAGATCTCCATGTAGGAGGAGGAGGAAAGATTCTAGGAGTCACAGGGGATGGAGGACAGCAGGAAAACATGGCGCACTGAGTCAACTAAGCAGGGCTCTACGCGCTCACAGAGCCTGAAGCGGCAAGCACAGGGCCTGCAGGTGTCTACACCAGGCCCTCTGAGTGTGTGCTGTGGCTGTTAGTGTGGTGTTTTTATGGGACTGCTAACAGTGGGAGCTGGTGTGTCTTTGCCTGCTCTTGAGTCTCTTCCTCCTATTGGGTTGCCTTTCCCAGCCCCAATCCAAGGGCTTTTGCTTTCTCTCTCTCTCTTTTTAAAATTCACTTTACATCCTGGTCATAGTCCCACCCCTCTTCTCCTCCCAGTCCCACCCTCCCTCCTTCTCCCAAGTCCCCTATTCCTCAGAAAAGGGGGTTCCCTGCTTCCCATCCACCCCTGGCCATCAAGTCACATGAGGACTGAGTGTGCCCTCTTCCCCTGTGGCCTAGCTAGGGAGGAAACACAGAGAGAGACTGCTAAAATTAAAGGTCATTTGAGGGGCAGTGCAGAAATCAAATACAATAGAAGCTTCCTAAAATATGTACCTTTGTGAAGGTGATCTAAATGACTCACCAGATAATGGTGGAGGCAGAGCCCCAAATGGCCATCTCCTGTCATCAGATGAAGCTTCCAGTATCAGGACTTGGCTGTATCTAATTGAGTTGTTGGCCCAAGGGGGTCCCACTGATAACCAAGAGAAAAGGAACTCAGTGGCAGCTTTGGGGTTGTATCAGGGCTTTTCTTTTCTGTTTTTAAATATTTTATCTTAATACCTATTTGTTTAAATTTTTTACTGAAAATAGACTCTTCTTTCGTGCAATACATCCTGACACAGTTGCCCCTCCTTCTACTCCTCTCAGCCCCCTCCCCTCAACCCCTCCTTACTCTCTCTACTTCCATGATTTTCCTTTTTTAAAAATAGCTGAGTAAATACTCCGCTGTAAAAGTGTACCACATATTATTTATCCATTCTTCTGTTTATGGACATCTAGTTTGTTTCCAGTTTCTGGCAAATTATGAACAGGGAAGCAATGAACACGGTGGAGCACACCCATCTCTGTGGAAGGATGAAGTGTCCTTTGGGTCTTTGCTCAAGAGTGCTCTAGCTGGATCTTGAGGTTGATGAATTGCCACCTTCCTCACAAACTGCCACACTGGTTTCCATACTTGCTGTACACGTTTGCACTCCCACCAGCAGTGGGTGAGTGTTCCCCTCACTCCACATCCTCGCCAGCATGCGCTGTCATGTCGTTTGCTTTTATTATCTTAGCCATTCTTAGCAGTGTAAGATGAAACACCGCAGTAGGTTTCATTTGCATTTCTCTGATGACTAAGGATATATAGGATCTATACCCCATTTTTAATTGGGTCGTTTTTTTTTCTTGACGTCTAGTTTTTGTTTTTGTTTTTTTTAGGTCTTTATGTATTTCAGATATTAACCCTCAATCGGATCGGATGTAAATGTTCTCTATTTGTAGGCTGCTGCTTTGTCTAAATGACAGTGTCCTTTGTCATATACAGAAGCTTTTCAGTTTTGTGAAGTCATGTTTGTTAATTGTTGATTTTAGTTCCTGTGCTAATGGTGTTCTCTGTTCAGAATGTTTTCTGTGCTTCCCTCTGGTTTCTCTTCCACCAGGCTCAGTGTATCTGATTTTATGTTGAGGTCTTTGATCCGTCTAGAGTTGAGTTTTGTGTAGGATGATAAGTACAGATCAATTTAGATTCTTCTGGGTGCAGACAGGCTTACCTTTTAATCTGGCCACACAGACTCCTTATTAAATCTTACCTGATTGTTAGCTTTCTTTGTTTGCTTGCTCTTTCCTTCCTTCCCTCCTTCCTTCATTTCTTTCTTTCCTTCCTTCCTTCCTTTCCTTCCTTCATTTCTTTCTTTCCTTCCTTTCTTCTTTCATTTCTTTCCTTCCTTCCTTCCTTCATTTTTTTCCTTCCTTCCTTTCCTTCCTTCATTTCTTTCTTTCTTTCCTTCCTTCTTTTTCTCTCATTAGCTCTATGTCACTGTGAATGTGTGGCTATGATTTTTCCCATGAATACTTTGAAACAGTTTTCAAAACTGTGAGGAAATGTCTGAAGGGCTGGAAAGCCAGGCTGGGCAGGTTGTCAAAGGCAAGCCTTAGGAACTTAATACTCCCTCCTTGAAAGGGCACCCTCTTGTGGATCGGCCTTTAAAGGCTAGGCTCACAACCAAACACAAAAAAACTTTAAGAATACTTTTACTATATGGATTAGTTCAGCATCAAGTAAATCATCTATGTTTTAACCATTATTCAAGTGTATACACATATGTATTGATACTCATATGTACTTTTCCATGAGTTTTTACATATGTGTCCACTCAGGTGATCATAGTTAGGTATAGGGTATTTTCAGTGCCTGAAGAAGCTACCCCATGCCCTCTTTCAAACAGTGCAAAGGAGGACAGCTGTTCTGAACTGTATCTCCACAGATTTGTTTTATCTCTTCTTGAACTTCATGTAAGTAGAAATAAATGGAGCCATACTTTATATTTCTTTCACTTAAAATCATACTGGTGATTCATTTGTGCTTTGAGTTTGTTCCCTCTTAGCATTAGTAACGGAAGTTTTTCTTATATAAAGGATCTATCTGGCCTATCTAGATAAACTTGGATAATCTTATTCCAGCTCTCTCTCTCTCTCTCTCTCTCTCTCTCTCTCTCTCTCTCTCTCTCTCTCTCTCTCTCTCTTTCTGCCCCCCCCCTCTCTCTGTGTTCTTTGAGACAAGGTCTTACTATGTATCCTTGGCTAGCCTGGAATTTGGTATCTAAATTAGTCTGACCATGAAGGCATAGATATCCATCTGCCTCTCCTTCCTGAATGCTGGGATTAAGGGAGCATGCCACCACACCTGTCCAGATTTTCAATTTAATTAAATTTGTGGAATCTTTTTCTGGGGCTTGGGAGATGGCTCAATGGCAAAGTGCTTGCTGTACAGTCACAGAAACTGAGTTTAGACCCACAGGTCGCACGTGAGAGCCTGGTGCAGTCTCATGTCTCTGCACCACCGGGCCCAGCAACCCTGTTTTCCATACGATCCATTCTGTTGGGGAAGCTTTCCTCTGAGGTTTTCATCTGACTTATTGATCTTTCTCATTTCCGGCATCATTTCAGCTTGGGTTTTCTTTAAAAGTTCAGACTATTTTCCTGTCTTGGATTGATTTCCTTGTTTTATCCATCACTCTGCCTTCATCTACGGTGAACGGTTCTTTTGAATTCTTTGTCTGGCCGTTCTTCCAGGTCATGCTATTAGGGGACATCGCTATGGGATGGGTAAGGGGTTGTTGTTTGTTTGTTTTGAGGAGACATGTTATTATTTTTATCGTGTTGATATTTTCTGGTCTATGAATTTGTTTACTTGGAGTTAGTTTTTTGACTTTTTCTTTCTTTCTTCTTCTTATTTTTTGTTGCAGTTCCTTTCTTAAGATGGGTGTTTACACTACTCTGTAGTGGGTTGGGATGCTGTTTCCTTTGTTTGTCTAGTGCTTGGGGCCACAGCCTCCACCTCTGTCCTTGTTCTTGATGACTACAGTCTGGGCCATGCAGAGGCCAAGGAACACTTTTTCCCCCAGCAATGTGGACTGGCTCTGGATCTCAAGGCCACATAGGGCAAATAGAAGGTCCTAGTCGGGTAGGTGGCAGGACTCTTGGTCTCCGGGTCACTGAAGTAGCTGGAGTGTCCTTCATGGTGAGAGGGCTAGTGAGTTCTTAGGAGAGAGAGGGGGGCCAGGGGCAGGTGACAGTTCCTGGGTGCAGCCATGGGCCTTGAGCATCCCAAACAGAGGGGGAAGGTACAGGTACTAGAGTCTCCAGGCCACATGTGGTGGGTAGAAAAATAATTTAAACTATTGTGGTGCTGAGGATTGAACCTGTGTACTTCGCACATGTGAGGCAACTGCTCTAACACTGAGCCTACCCCAGACTCTATTATTATTTGTTTTATTGTGAAATATATTAAAATCCCCATATTTTTTATTGTTTTAAACAGCTAATATTCCCTTACATTTTTTGTACATTTATCTTTTAACTAACTTTAGCTGTTTCTTCCAATTTCATGCTTCTACCCAGGATTATTTTTCTTTAGCTTAAAAAGTTCCCAAAACATTTCAGATACATTATTTCATTATTTACACATTACTTTCTTGTTCTGAAAGCATTAACTGGAAGTGATAAGCCAGCTACTTCAGCCTGTTTTAATGCCATTTTCTTTCTGAGGGTTCTATTCACAGGGCAGACAATTCTCTGAAGTTTTTTTTTTTTTTAATACTAGAACTCGAGCAGCGTGCTTTTCATATCCTGGGTTGTGCAACTTTTCTTTAAAAACCATGCAAACACTCCTGTCGTCACACATTGAAAATAGTATTTGGAGACTAGTTCTAGCTTGCTCCTTCACCTGAGTCATGCCCGGGGCTCGTTTATACATTTGCCTTTGTGTACCTTTCGCCAGATTTTGAAAATCCCTCGCCGTAGTTAAAAGCTTGCTTGTCCCGATCTCCCCATCCCCCCCATCCCCCCACCCCGCCCCGGACCGGACCGGAGCCCACTCACCCGTCCTGTCCCTTCTGCCCAGGTCGCCTCTGTCTGTGGGTTTCTACACTTCCTGTCGACCTGTCTTTCCTAACACCCGGTTAGTCTGTCTTCTGCCAGGTCGGCTCAGCTGTTAGGTCCACTCATACATTTCCAACCCCAGCGTCAGTATCCATCAGCTTAGGAAATCCTCTTAGCTTGTCAAATTGTCCTCCACTCAGGTGCTCTGTCTGTCTTTCCAGTTGTTTCCTGTAAGGCGCCTGTCACAGCGGCATGAAGTTCTTGTCTATAAACCCCAGCGTCGAGCTGGTCCCTCAGACATACCCTTTTCTCAGGGCATCACACACTCTCCCACTTCCTTCCCACGGCTACTTTTGTTTGTTTTTCTCATATACTGAAAATGCTTCTGGATGATAGCCAGCAGAGCCCAACGTTATCATTGTAGCAATGAACGAAGCCTGGAGAAAAAAGCATCAAGATGTAAAGAGAGCCAGTGGGCAGACATACCAGAGACCCTGCTCCGTGTGGAGTGTTAGCAGGACTTAGGAGGAGACCCAGAAGCCCGCACAGGCCACTAGCTTCCAGGAGAACCTGTGCTTTAAAAACTAACCTAAACAATAGGAAAAGGAGATTAAAGAACACAATAACAAAACGGTAAGGATATCAATTCCAAGGAACGATTCTCCAGGTGTAATCAGCAGGATTTCTTCTGTTGGAACCTGGAGCAAGCAGAACCTGGAACCTCAGCAGGAGCCGAGCCCAGAAGCCTTCCCTCGAGTGGTTCTCTCTAGGAACAGCCAAATCTATCCCAAGTCTCCATAGGCCCCGCCTCCTGTTTTTGGCTCACATTTATATCACATTTATACCTTCTCTCAGAAGTTGTTCAAGGATGTTTTTCAGCTGTTAACAACCAATCTCCCCCACTTCTACGGGGATAAACATCACCTGCTCCCTCACAAGTCTTTTTCTCATCCCCCACTTGTGATCTAAACAAAACGCATGTTTATCTATCCTTTATCTCCCCCTTTCTATTAAATAAAATAAGCTATATACAACAAAATTAGAATCATCCATTAAGTCACATTTACAAGGACCAGTTCATTTTTAGTTAGCAATTTTTAAGAAATTATTCCACTGTCTATCCTATAGTTTTTTCTTTTTTCTTTATAATTTATTTATTTTTATTTTATGTGCATTGGTGTTTTCCCTGCATGTATGTCTCTGTGAAGGTGTCAGATCTTGGAGTTACAGACAGTTGTGAGCTGCCATGTGGGCGCTGGGAATTGAACCCTGGTCCTTTGGAAGAGCAGTCAGTGCTCTTAACTGCTGAGCCATCTCTCCAGCCCTCTTTTTTCTTTTTTAAACTAAACTTAGATTAATACTGTGGCTATCTAGTCTTCACACTACTAAGGATACAATGGTGAACAAGAAACTTTCTGTGTTCAGAGGTGGTGGGGAGGGCCAGAAAGACAGGATTTCAAAATAAAAGTTGGTGATCCTGGAGCACTAAAACGCATCCCTTCAAGGGATGCAGGAACAATGTGAATGGATGTTTGATTCATGTGGATAAATAGTAAGTGCTTGTAAACTTTACCCAGAATGTAATTAGATGTTCACAGTGCCGATTGCTACAGTCATTTAATCTTATTGTCTAGTTTTCTCCTTATAAAAAAAATCTCATTAGGAAGATAGGAACATTTGACTCCTTTTGCTTTTTAAATTATTTATTTAATTTTTGAGATTATAATATAGTTACACTATTTTCCCTTTTGCTTTCCTCCCTCCAAACTCTCACATATACTCCTCCTTGCTTTCTTTCTAATTCAAATGCATGTACCAACAATTAATGAAAAAAAAAAAACAGAGCATTTGATTCTACAGATGAAGAGATAAAAGACATAGGTGCTTTAAATAATTTTCTAAAGTCCTATCAATTGCAGGTGGCTAGCAAGAATGCCAAATACAAATGCATTTTGTTAGCATTCTCTCCCCCACCCCACCTGTGTGTGTGTGTGAGTGTGTGTGTGTGTGTGTGTGTGTGTGTGTGTGTGTGTTTGTATGATCAAGTGTATGAACACCACGTGTGGTCTCCTCCATCACTCTCTACACTAGTTTTAGAGACAGGGTCTGTCTCTAAACCTGGGGCTCACTAATTTGGCTAGATTGGCTACCAGGCTTCGGAGATCTGCCTGACCCCACGGCCCAGCACTGGGATGACAGACATAAGTCACAAGGTCTAGCTCTTTTTTATTGGTGCCGTGGATTCGAATTCATATGTGCATGCCTGTGCAGCATGCACTTTGCTCAGTGGGTCACCTCTTCAGCTTCTTGTGTTGTGGAGTGTCTACAGAGAAGATTGTTCAGATACCAGCTTAAGCCAGTGAAAGGTCTGCATTAGCCAGCCTGAGACTCCACTGGTTGTCTGGGATCCCAGCATATCCCCAAGCCTTTCTCAGGGTGAGCTTGTAAGCATGAAAGCCGTGTCCTGGGTGGACAGGAACAGTTAGCCAAAAGCAGAAATTCAGAAACCAAAAAGCACAGTTTAGAGACATTTCCAGAACTGTGGACTTAGATGAATTAGGTCTTTGTTTTAATTTTGGCTAATTACTTATTATCCAACAGTGAACTTCAAATGAACCTGAACATCAAATAGTCAGGCGTCTGGAGGGAAAGCCCGGAGGGTTGTTCCTTGGCTTGAGTAGGGGCCTAGTTAGTGTCTGGAGCAGACCTAAAGCTGAGTAAAAGTCGATTCTCCCATGGTCTTGCATCATGTTTAAAGTCTCACTGTATAACACCTCCAGTAACATTTTGGATGAGTCACCTTATGTCAGTTTTTAATTCTCAAGTCTCCATATTCTCGTAACATCCGGGTATCACAGATGTGAACCAGACACTGGCAATTACTCCTGGCCTCCTAAGCATTCCATGTCCTTGCCCGGAAGAGGCTCTCACAGGAAGGAGAGAAACAAAAATTGAAACATATCGGGTTTGTGTGTGTGTGTGTGTGTGTGTGTGTGTGTGTGTGTGTGTGTGGTTAGGGGGGATGAGATAGGAGACAGTTCTGACTCGCTTTACCTTATTGCCTGCATGTGCCTGTCCTGCACTTACAGTTAAGCCAAGCGCTGACTACACACACGGCCCTCTCTTGGTGTTCACACAGGCTCACCTAACCCCCACTGCAGTCCCGTGGGAGGATGCTCTGATTATTCTCATCTCTTAAGAAGAAGCTGAAATACAGAGCAGCGTCTTGCTCTACAACCTGTGTACCAACCAAGTCCAGCCGGGATCCATCAAGTTTTATTGGGACGTAGTCCTGTCATTTGCAACTGTGGCTGCTTTCACACTGTAATGCGGTTGCTGCAGAGACACGATGATCCTTGGCAAGAAGGGTTGCTGACCCCCAAGTTGATCAGTGACTTGTCTTTAGAATGCAGTTGGTCTGGGATGTGACCCTGACTGGTCAGACGTTAGAGTCTGTAACCGCATGCTCATCATCTGCCTTAGGTCTGCACTGACTTCTTGGGCACGCACACTGCACGGCCACAGGGACCCAGCACTGAGGAGGGCCCTCACTTCTCTCACTGTTGGGAAATTCTGAGCCTCTATCTTGTTTCCTCCTTCCTCCCCACTCCCTTTCTTTCTTTCTTGACACAGTTTTGTGGGGTTCGGCCTGGCCTCATACGTCTGAGGATGGTGACATTGAGCTCCTGGTCCTCTTGTCCCCATCCCCAACTGCTGGGATTATAGGCATGGGCTATCACACCTGGCTTTTGAAATGACCTAGCTGGGCTGCCTTTTCTGAACTTGCTTAGTCCTGCTTTGACTTGATGTGCCGGGGTGGGTTGGTACACGTAGGGGGACACCCCTTCTCTGAGGAGAAGGAGAGGGGGTAATGGGGGAAGGGGGCATAAGGGTAGGACTGAGTGGAAAGGAGGGAGGGGGATTCAATATGGCTGTAAAGTAATTAAATAAATTAATTAATGTGAAAAAAACCAACCACTGTCCCTTAACTTCTTATTTTCTGTTCTTCTGTTTCTGAGCTTGAATAGTCCTCACGGTCCAGAGAGACCACTCACTGACCTCACCCCTTCATCCTGAGTCCATTGTGAAGATGCTCCCAGGGCATGGCTTCTGATGCCCTCAAGAATCCACATGAGGTCATCTGAGTAAAGACTGGGTTACGATGAGGAAGGTACTAATATCTTTCCATTATACTTAATTCCTCCTTCATCATATTTCCGGAAATTATAGGGGTCACAGGTCTTTAAATACACCACAGAATTGCTTCTCAGCCAGTTTGTAATCTTTTAGAATTACAACTTTATGGATCTCCCTGGCATATTTGCCTTATTCCTCATAGCTGTTTGCTGCCATTTTGTTTTACTGGTCTTGACAAAGTTCCTGTCTGTCCTGGTTAGTTTTTATTGTCAGTTGACACAACCCAGAGTCAGCAGGGAAGAGGTCACACCTCCAGCAGGCTGGCCTGTGGTCATGCCCGGCAGAGGTTGGCTTCAGTGATGACGCATCGGCAGGAAGGCCCGGCCACTGTGGGCACACCATCCCAGGGCAGGTGGTCCTGGGCTGTATAAGGAAACAGGAGGCCCTGGTGGCTGTGCCACACTGTGGTGGTTGGGCTGCCTACAGTCACGTTCATTTCAGCCTCAACACAAAACAGCCGGAAATGTCAGAAAGGACGGGCAGAAAGATGACACAGCCTAGAGTCATATGCTCTAGCGGCATCCGTGGCAGGGAGCAACCTGGGATCCACACATGTGGGAAGTCCAAAGGAGACCCAAGATGTTTTAACACTACAGGTGGGTTATTATTGGAAAGAGAGAGAGACAGAGAGACAGAGAGAGACAGAGATCATCAACATTTGAACATGTACCACTGTGGCCAATGGGCAGAGGGACAAAACAACAAGGAAGCCATTCTGAACATATGGCCTCTGAGGAGCAAGATGATGATATCTTGGGAACTACGGGCTTTATATTTTCTGGAAGGTGTTCGAACAGAAGACGGGGAGCCAGTGGAGCAGGGCTATCTACACAAGAGCCTCAGTGAGATGTGCATATAATATGCAGAGGTCCCTTGCCCTGATCTATAGTGCCCTCTGGGTGATGGTGAGGCCTCTGGCTGAGCAGAGACTGAGGCTGTGGGGCGCTGCACCTTACATGCTGTCCAGGACAGGCTTTAGGCAAGAGGTGATTTGGCTCTGGGTTTGCTTTCCACTTTCTCTGAAGCATGGACTCTGGTGCGAACCAGAACTGCCAGCAAGTGCCATCTAACCTGTTTCCTGCCAGTCACACTGCCAAACCGAGGAGGGCAGAGAAGCTGCAGTATCAGCCTCTGTGTTGCCACTGCCCTTTGCTGGGGAGGAAGGTCTAGCAAGTCACCAATTCTAGCAATGCTGAGGCTCTGGCCTTTGCAATGGTCTCATATCTCCTACTTAGGGAAAAGCATAGAAGGAAGATGAGCCAAGGAGCAGGGCTTTCACTCCCCTGCAGCTGCCAACTATCTCTGCATGGCCTCACCTGGTATCTAGGGCTGACTCCTGGCTGCTCCATCTGGCTCTGTCAGAGCTGCTACTGTCCTTGGGTCTTTCCTCTGGGTCTGTTCTTCTCCCCAGGCCCGTGAAACACCCATCTGTTCTCTCAGTGCTGTTTACTACACACCAAGGCCAGATATCTCTGGACTGCCATGCCGATCTGGGAGCACGTTCATATGGTAAAGCAGTCAGTACCACCAAGGCTGCACAGGAGATGCCCAGAGAGTACCCAGATCTTCAGACGTTGAAGAAGGCTCTCACAGCTTATTTCCAGAAGCAATGTCATGGGGCACCAGGCAAATCAGAAAAGAAAACAAACTAAGAAAGGTAAGGTAAAGGAATGATGCGTAGTATCAAGGAAGAAGAGGTTACAGGGAAATGGAAGGAAAATGATAGCAGAGAGAGGGGGAGGGGAGAGGGGGAGGGGAGAGAGGGGAGAGGGGGGAGGGAGAGAAGGGAGAGGGGGAGGGGAAAAAGGGAAGGGGAAGAGGGAGAGAGGGGAGAGGGGGGAGGGGAGGGGGAGGGGTGAGGGGAGAGAAGGGAGAGGGAAGAAGGGGGAGGGGAGGGGGAGGGGAAGGAGAGAGGGGGAGGGGAGAGAGGGGAGAGGGGGAGGGCTGAGGGGAGAGAAGGGAGAGGGAAGAAGGGGGAGGGGGAGGGGAGAGAGGGGAGGGGAGAGAGGGGAGAGGGGGGAGGGAGAGAAGGGAGAGGGAAGAAGGGGGAGGGGGAGGGGAGAGGGGGGAGGGGAGAGAGGGGAGAGGGGGAGAGAGAGAAGGGAGAGGGGAGAGGGAGAGGGGGAGGGGAGAGAGGGGAGGGGAGAGAGGGGAGAGGGAAGAAGGGGGAGGGGAGGGGGAGGGGGAGGGGAGAGAAGGGAGAAGGAAGAAAGGGGAGGGGGAGGGGAGGGGGAGGGGAAGGGGAGAGGGGAGAGAGGGGAGAGGGAGAGAGGGAGACAGAGAAAGAGGGAGATGAGGAGAGGAAAGGAGTAGGGAGGAGGGAAGAGGGGGAGGAGAGGTGTGTGACTACAGCAAGATCTGTGGGAGGAGAAACATATTCACTATGGGGTCTGTGCTTATTTACCAACTGACACCTGGCTCATAGTAGGCGCTTCAGAAATACTTGTTTTTAAAAAGGAGGAAAAGAAGAAACAGAGTGGAAGAGGAGGCGGAGAAAGAGGGGGAAAGGAGAAAGGAAAGAATGAATAAATAGATAAGTAAATCCCAAGTGAGTAAGAGGAAAGAGGCAGTACTGGGAACAGTGTGCAAGCTTCCTTACCATCCGTCTCCCCTCTGATCACAGGACTTCACTCAGCGCCCCCTGGTGGTAATTATTGTCTTCTCCCTTTGCAAGGATTCCCATGTGGTGTGTTTGGTTTTTGTTTTTCAGAGTGGAGAGAGTATTCTTTATTTTATTTTATCTTAAATTTATTTATTTGCTTATTTATTTATTTTTCACTTTACAGCCTAATCTTAGCCCCCTCTCTCCTCTCCTCCCAGTCCCACACTTGCTCCCTCTCCCCTACTCCTCAGAAAAGGGGAGCGCCCCAAGTCACCCCAGCTCATCAAGTGGCATCAAGACTGAGCGCATCCTCTTCCCCTGTGGCCTGACAAGGCAGCCCTGCCAGGGGGAAGTGATCAAAAAGTAGGCAACAGAGTCCGTGTCAGAGACAGCCCCTGCTCACCTTACTAAGCGACCCACTTGAAGCCCGAGCTACACATCTGTGTAGGGGGCCTAGGTCCAGTCTATGCGTGGTCCTTGGTTGGTGTTCTGGGCCCTGGTTAGTTGGCTCTGTCAATCTTCTTGTGGAGCTCCTGTCACCTCCAGGCCCTTCTATTTCCCCTCCCGCCCCCACCCCCCACCCCCCAACTTCCATAAGACTCCCTATGCTTCACCCAGTGTTTGGCTGTGAGTCTCAGCATCTGCTTTGATCTTTTGCTGGGTGGATCCTCCCAGAGGACAGCTATGCTAGGCTCCTCTCTGCAAGCACGGCAGAGCATTGTTAACAGTGTCAGGGGTTAGGTCTATCCCATGGGGCAGGTCTCAGGTTGGGCCAGGCACCTTCAGTGTCTGCCCTGTCTGCTTTATCTTTATCAGTGAGTTAGTTTCACCCCTCACATCTGTATGCTGTGTTACTGAGGGTCTTAGTGGCCTTTAGGGCAGAGCACACCTCATCGGTAGTTTGAAGCTTGGCGTCTGTTTCTGAGTCTGTTCACTTTCTCTCCTCATGATAGAGTGAACGCAGGAGTGGAGGCTAAGCATGCTGAGAACCGGCTGGATGAACTTACCAGGTGACTCCTGGTGGGTGAGACTTTAGGACACAGTCTTCTCTGTTTACAGCGCATGGCTTCACACACATGACTTTACTTCCTTGCAGGAGAGGTGTGAGGCAGGCAGTGCTAGGCTGTGATCACACTTGCTCCACTGAGGGCCACCTGGCAAGCTCACCCCAGCCAACAGCAGAGTCAGGGCCCACCCTGGACCCCGATTTCACCTCCATGCCTCATTTCTCCAGATGTTACATGGGCTCTCACGCAGCGGAATCCAGTCTTGTCTTGCTATCAGAGATCTGGTCTACCACACAAGTTCCCTGTGTTACGCTGGGTTCTAAGGTTCTCTAGAGAAACAGAGGTGTGTGTGTGTGTGTGTGTGTGTGTGTGTGTGTGTGTGTGTGTGTGTGTGTGACAGGTATACAAGCTGTGATCCAGCTAGCCCAACAATGGCTGTCTACCAACAGAAGGTTCAAGAGTTCAGTTGTTCTTCAGTCCATGAACATGGTCGCCTCAGCTGATCTTCAGGATATGCTGGACTTCCAGAGAAGGAAGTGCTAATGACAGCAAAGCAATGGACTTGCCAAGGAGACAGAACGAGCAATGCGCAATCTTCTTTCTTCCGTGTCCTTTATATGAACTGCCAGCAGAAGGCATGGCCCAGACTAAATGTGGATCCTCCCATTCAAAAGATTTAATTAAGAAAAGATGGCTAACAGGTGTGCCCAGATGCTTGGGTTTTAGCTGTTCCGGGTGTAGTCAGGTTGACGGTGAAGAATAGCCATTGCAGCCGTCCTGCTACCGTGGAAACTGCTCAGTAGCGTCCTGGGGCTGCTGAGGCCAGCCTTCTACTTCCGTGTTTGGGGTCAGCATGCCTGAACTCAGCCCTGCTTTGTGACCTATGTGTAGGAAAAGGCCAAGAGATGCTGAGCAAGCCATGCTTTTTTCCATGGCACCACTGTCTCTACTCTATACCTGGGGCCTTTTCAGAACAGTCCTGTCTGCTTCCACATTGCACTGTCTTTTTTCCCCCTTTCTTTCTTTTATTTATTTATTTTTTCACTTCTTTTCATGAGCTTTCCCCTCTGCGTGGCTGGGGCCTGGAAAAGGGGTCAAAGCATTTATTTCTAACTTTAGAGACTTGTGTGGACCCTGGAAGTCTGGGGATCTTGTAAAACTATATAGGGTCAGAGCAGACCAAGAGACAAGTTGAAGGCAGAAGGAAATCTCTCCCCATGGGCTAAGGCTGAGGTTGGGAGTAACCAGGCAGGCTAAAGGGAAGCTGAGAACATTGATCATCACACCATTTTCTTCCTGAAGGAGAAAACCCACACTGTAACAGGGCCCCAGACCTTAGCACAACTGACTCCATGATGGAAGTACCAGTCAGGCTGCAAAACTCAGCACACAGACAGCACCATCAGCCAAAAATAAAAACAAAGACCTAATCCATCAAAGTCCGTAGTTCTGGGAAAGTCTCTAAATGTATTAACCTTGCCTTTTGGCTTCTGTAGTTCCACTTTTGGCTAACTGTTCTTGTTCACTGAGGTGTGTCAACCCAGGATATGGTTTTTGTGCTTAAATGTTCACTCTGAGAAAGGCTTGGAGCTACACTGGGATTCCAGACACCTAGAGTAGTCAGTGGGTGGCCAGTAAACTTTCTATTGGCTTTAAACCTGTGTCTGAGTAATCTTCTCTGGTGGATACTCCACAACAATTCATGTTTCACCTAGGTTCTCAGAGGCCAGGCCTCATGACACAGGAGGTCTCAGCTTCCCTCTGAGCAGGGAAGAGTGCAGTGGTCAAAGAGCTCCCAGGGAGTGAACTACCTAACGTGTCCCAGGACCCCAGGACTCCCTTTGATCAGTTGCTGCCTAATGCTTCAGAGTGGTCTGACACCTCCACCCCAAAAGGAAACAAATTAGAAAGTCGCCTCATCTGTCACCTCTTCAGGTTAAGTCTGGCTAAAACATCTTCTGTTTGGACACATAAGAGAGGCTGGATGTAGATGCTCCATCCAGTGTTCAGGGTCCTTGTGAGGTGTGACCTGGTTCCCCTGCCTTGCTCAGGTATATGAATGTGTGGTGGTCACCTCTGGATGCCTTTACTGTGTGTTTGTATTTTTGTCAGCTGTTTTCTGGTTTTAACCAGTGGCTTTCCCTGGTGAAAGCCTGTGACCTCTTGAATCCGTTTGGCTTTGCCAGGTCACCTAGCCAGAGAAACAAAAAAACAAAATCAAGAAGAAAACAAACCAACACCTCCAGTACAACAAGAAAACAGAAGCAAGCAAGCAAGCAAACAAACAAACAAACAAAAAACCCTCTACCCATGCAACTCCTGGATCGCTAGCTTCTTTTGTCACTTGACCTCCGCTCACAGTCCAGATAAGTCCTGGTCCCTGTGTGGAGGCCAGGAGGGGACAGGACTTTCATCCAGGGCCCTCTGCCATCTACACAGACACCCAGTGACATTTTGATGTTTTGCCTGCTTCAGAAGAATATCTCCTGGCTGAAAGCACTGCCCTCAGACAAAAGAAACAGTTGAACTGTCTCTCAGATTGATAACAAAGATATCTGAGAGTATAGGCAGAAACCAAACCACCATGACTGGTCCAACACCAAGTTCAGCTATCCCATGGAGATTAAACAACACCCAATGACCCTGGAAACAGTGGGGGCAATTTCTGTCCATATTGCCTGGCTTAGAGAGACAGGCATCTTGGTGCCCTGGTAGTCACCCTGGGATCCACCTCTTCTTGGGGAGAAACCTGGGGCATCTGATTCTCATGAGTCTGATTTCTCCACTGTCTCAGACCTGAAAGATGCATTCTTCAACTTCATAATGGCAAACGTGAGTCAACCCAACTTTGCTTTTGAGTGGACAGACCCAGAGGGAGGTTACAGCGGGCAGCTTGCCTGCATCAGGTTGCCCCAAGGATTTAAAAACTCTGCAGAGGTTTCGTGAGATCACACTCTTAGAGTATGTAAATAACTCTCTCCTAGCCTCTAACCCTAAAATAAAGTATTAAAAGGCCCACTGAGGGACTGCTGCAAGAGTTACAGACCTTGGGCTGCAGAATGTTGGCTAAGCAACATCAGAGGCTGCCTATCTTGGCTACCAGCTAAGGAAGACAGGCAAGAAGAGCCTGGCTCAGAATAGCATGGCTGCCATCTTTCAGATCCTGACTCCAAAGACTGAGACAGGGCCAAGAGTTCCTAGGCAAGTCTAGGTAATTGCTGCCCCTGGACACTAGAGTGCGTGGAGATAGCAATGCCTCCGAACAGCAACACAGGGAGGCAAACCCTGAGCCCCTAGTCTGGACTGAAACTAAAAATGAAAGACATTTGAAGCCTTAAAAAACAGCTCTGGTTTTGCCTGTAGGCCTAGCACTTCCAGATGTCTCAAAACCCTTTCATCTGTTTGTCTACACACACACACACACACACACACACACACACACACACACTACACCACACATTACAAAAGGGTTCCAATGCAAACTTTTGGGTTATGAAGTGTCTATATGACATACCTGTGCAAACGACTGGACCCTGTAGCCACAGGATGGAAAACCTGTCTAAGAGCCATGGTAGATACTGCTAATCTGGTGAAAAACAACACCAAACAGAAAAATAAACAAATTAACTCTGGTTCAGGATCTTTTTGCCCCCCAGCATCCCAGGCCTTTGAGGCCCTCCTCCAAGGCACGTAAGAACGCTAACTGCGTAAACTCAGTCCTTACTCATGGACCACCCTCAGGTCTGGTTTGAAATGCCCACTGCCATCCATCCTGCCATCCTCTTACCTGATGACAACCCACAGGTGCTCATCCAGAACTGTCACAAGATGAAAGATGAGACCAGGTGTGTGGGGAGTAATTTATTGTAAATCAACTGAAATAATTTGGGCCCCCAAAAAGCTGAACTGGTTGAACTGACCCAGCCTCTGAGAGGGGGAAAAGGAAAGCCCACCACCATATACACGGACAGTCACTGTGAGTTACTTCCGCACATGCCCGCAGCGTGATCTGTAGAGGAATGGGGGCCTCCCGCCACTAGGGGGAGCATTATTTGGCTGCCAAGAACATAAAAAAGATGACGCCCCTGAGGCAAGAGATAACCAGTGAGCTGATCTAGCTGCTTGACAGATGACCCTAAGACCGATGGAGCCTTTTTATGTTCTAGTGACATACTCTGAGACTGAGACTCCACAGTAGAAGCAAGACAAAAGAGAGGACAGGGGGAGGAAGGAAAAAAAAAAAAAAGACAGCTCAAACTTACTGGTTGATGGAGTGATGGAGGACACCAGAGAGAAACATCATTCTCCCCTATTGTTTTTAAATTATCTGCATTATTAGTATTACCAGTATGCCCGGCTAGCAATCAATTAAGACCCAGACACTTGTTATATTTTAAAATAGCCTTAGTTAACCTGGGGCAGGGCAGATATCAACGCTCTAAACTATTTTCCGTAGTGGGGCAGGTATTACATACCAGTCCTGTGCCATCTGCTTCTAATAACCTCTATCAAGCTACCTCCCTTCTGTAATCCCAAATACTTGCTAATGCTCTTCACCTGGGCCGGATCCTCCATCCACGCCGGCCACGTCCTTCTCCTCCCTGTGGCGGTCTCTCTTTTTCTTCCCAGAATTCCTCTCCCTCCTTCTTGGGACCCTTAGCCACACCTCTATCTCCTCTGCCCTGCCCAGGTGGGATGGCTTTTTACTAATCAAAAGGTGGGTCACAGAGCCAGCAAGCAGTAATTAGCATCAAAGTACATTAGACCATCCCCCCACACTCCCCCCAGACAACGGGCTGGACTCTGGGAACTGACCTTCACCTGGCTCATCTACAGCCCAAAATCTTTTTGGGTTGTTTCAACAGGGGTACAGTATACATAGACTGGACAGCCTAGCCTGGTATGTCCCAGCCAAATGCCAGGTTTGTGCTCAAGTAAACCTGAAACAGTCCTTGCCCAGGAAGGAGTTCAAATGAAAGGCTAACCCCCTGGGAAACTCTGGGAAGACTGACTTTACTGACATCCAGCCTGCCCGGGGAGGATTAATATACTTGCTAGCTTTTATAGATAATCTTTCCCCGGGTGGCTAGAAGCATTCGCCGGCTTGGGCAGAAACTGCTCAGACAGTAACTTTAAAAGCTCCTGCAGGGGACTGGTCCCACGATTTGGCCTCCCCTTAGTGATGGGGTCTGACAATGGCCTGGCTTTCATAGTCTAAAACCTCTCAATCAATAGCTAAAGCTTTATACATAGATCGAAGACTTCATTGTGCGTATGGAGCTCAGAGTTCTGGGCTGACAGACAGAAAGAAAAAGCAGGACATTAGAAGTGACTCTAACAAAACTCTCCTTAGAATCCGGCGAAGGTGGATAAACCTGCTTCCCTTTGCTTTACTCTGGGCCTGCTGCACCCCAAATAGGGAGAGATTCATTCTCTATGAGGCTGTTTGGAAGGCCAGCGACCACTCCTTTCTCCGCTCACTGCAGGCCCCTCCCCCCATCCTCCAGCAAGGCTATCAGAGGATGCGAGAGGCCCAGGCCTAGCCAGCGTCCTAGTTCACCTCCTGTCTTCCCTTGTTTGAGCCTGGCGATGACTGCGTAGGTCAAGCAGGTAGCTGAAGGGATGCTAGAAGCGACTTGGAAAGGACGTCACACAATGATGCTCTCGCCGCCCCTGCGCCCGTGAAGGCAGCTGGCTTTACACCACGGATCCGCCGCAACCGGGCCAAAAAGCAGAAGCTACAGATGCCGCCAAATGGATGGACTGTCTCCTGGCTACGAGCCTGTTAAACTTAAGGTCTCAACAGCCCAAGACCCTTCAACTTCCTGCCCTTCCGCTTCCTCCCGGGCCTTGTGTTTTGTGCCATGGATGTGAGTGCAGGGTCGTAGTCTAATGCCCACTTCTCAGGTATGAACCTGAGAGCCGGCAAAGACAGACGCAGATGGTATTAGCTGGTGTGACCACAGACCGGCAGCCATATTCACCTTTGCTGTTGCTCACTGATGGTGGATGTGGAGCTGAAACAGGGATACAGACTTTATAATTCTGTGCGTGTTTCATGACTGGACCTTCTAATTGCCAAAAACAAAAACAAAAACAAAAACAAAACAAACAAACAAACAAACAAAAAAAAAAAACAAGGGAGTTTCCATTGCAGGGAAATGGTATTATAAAACTGAAGATTCCTGGAAAATTCCTTAAGAAAAATTCTGGCCCTTGGGAAACAGGGAAAATACCGGAATCATTCTATTCCACAGGAAGAGACTCTTGGGATAGGTTCACTATTGAGGTCTCCAGACGTTTGGGTCCTAACAAAGATCTACGTACGCCAAGGTCCCCACCAGTGCTCCCCTCCAAAGTACTTAGCACCTCGGGCCAGAGCCCCACCTCCACTGTCCAGGACTCTAAAAGGTCCTCATCCCTATCTTCCACTCTTGACAAGGTCCACCACCAATTTAATCCTCACCAGCCAGAAGTCAGCCAGGATTGCTGGCTATGCCTCCCCCCGCCCCCAGCCCTGTAGTACATAGGGATAAATCTAACCAGACTGTCAGTCCATTGACAGACAAAACTCACTGTGACTGGGGAAGCGCAAATTAATGTTAAGAGGACTGACAGGAGGCCCGAACTAGCATAATATCCAAAACCTTTAAGCTAGGCCCTTATCTTTCTGCTGTGTGGGTTAATTTATCTGGATAACAGCAGTATAACTGAGTCACTGAGACTATGTGATGGGCATATACTAATGGTTTGACTAAATGTGCCTCTTCTGGTGCTTTCCCAAGTATGGGGCAGAAGGGAAGATACATTTTAATATGAACACACATATGTGTATATGTACGTATATGTGTATATGTATGTATATATATGTATATGTATGTATATATATATGCATCTGTTCTCATACACTCTTGGTCAAAGCTGGCATAACTGGTTGAGCAGCCGTGGGCACATCAGCCTTCATCATGTGAGATAAATAAATTAATAAATTAAGCAGACAGTAGCCAGGTTGATCAGGACCTACAGGTACAAAGAGTTTCTGATTCTAAATTAGACAACAGTTAGATTCCCTTGCAGAAATGGTCCTACAAAAATTGGAGAGGCTTAGATTTGCTTCTCGTGAGATAAGGGGGACTGTGTCTGCCTTTGGGGAAAAAAACTGCTGTTTCCATGTTAACCAGCCAGGAGTAACTAAAAAAAAAATTGCCATGGTTGGAAAAAACATTTTATATAAAACATTTTATATATATATATATATATATATATATATATATATATATATATATATATAGAGAGAGAGAGAGAGAGAGAGAGATATGAATCAGATAACTGGTACCAGTCTCTGGTTTTTTTGGTCTCTCTGGCTAACTACTCAGCTATCAACACTGGCTGAGCCTTTCATTTCATTCTGAATGGATTATCAGTGGCTCCTCAATTCTTCATATATATCTCCAGTTATGTATCCATTTAATAGAACAAGATGAATCCACAATTTGACTCATTTACTAAGATTAGTGGGGACATGTAACTGTGCCCCAGACCTCAGCAGGCCCCCAGACCTAGTGCAACTGACTCCATGATGGAAGGGCCATTTAGGCTGTAAAACTCAGCACGTAGACAGCACCACCTGCCAAAACTAAAACAAAGGCCGAACCCATCAAAGTCCATGGTTCTGGGAAAGTCTCTAAATGTCCTAACCTTGTCTTTTGGCTTTCGTATTTTTGCTTTTGGCAATCTGTTTTTGTTAACTGAAGCATGTCACCCCAGGACATGGTTTTCATGCTTAAAAGCTCATCTTAAGAAAGACTCATGCCTATAACGGAATCACAGACACTCAAGGTGTTTGCATGCTAGCTAATAAAGATTTTCTATTAGCTTACCCATGTCTATTAGCTTGCCCATCTCTGGTGGCAACCCCACAACACTGCACTTTCCATGAGCTTCCCTGGCACCCAGGGAATGAAAGGGACTCAGAGATTTCATTCTCCTTCTCTTCAGGGAGAAACTGTCAGTGATGGCCTCCACTTCCTGACGGGGACAGGAAGTGGAGGACAATGCATCTCCATAAGGGGATAAACAGAGTGCACACTTCTGCAGAGTAGGTATCTGAGCAAGGCGTCTTGGAGACACCCCTACCCTGGGTTCAGAGGCTCAATCAGGCGTGAAGTGCTTGGAGGACCTTGGAGGACTAGTGTGCAGACAGGCCATGGGAGCTCAGCACAGGAACAGAGGCAATCAGAGTCTGGCCATAAAACAAGCCTATTAAGCTTCCTAACAGTAGGGGGCAGCAGAACACCAAATTCCAGTGGAGGAATCCAACGCTCATTCCTAACTTGCCTTTGAGATCCTCTGCTTCCGGAAGTGTCACCAGGAGAACAATAAAAAAGGGAGATTTAAAAAGACAAAACAACAACCACAAAAAAAGCTAAGGAGGAAGTGAAACGTACATTGACTGATTTCCTAAAACAAAATTTTCTTAAGATAGAAGGGCCAAAAGAACGTGGACGTCAAATCAACTGTGCTGTGTGTTTCCCTTTAATACTGCCCCAAATGAGTTCTTTATGAAATAGTGTTAACACCATTTAAACTAAAGCTTACATGTGTTCCTCATGACCCAACCACAATTTGGGAAAGGCATGGTCTCCCAGCATGCAGCTAAGGAAAAAACAAACAAACAAACAAACAAACATCCCCCCTCCCACAAAAACAAAAACAAAAACAAAAACAAAAACAAAAAACACTAGGCCAATCTCTTGTGCTTTGGCCTTCTTTGGCCTTCTTTGGTCTTCCCCCTGTCTTGCTCTGTGCTGGGACTTCGCCTCACTGGGTCTGCATGTTAGCTCCTTGATATCCATCTGTGCTGCCCTCAGATTTATGGATGCTTTGCCCCCCACCCCCACCCCCAGATGAAATATTCTCCCTTTTCTAACTTGCCTGAACTCTGCACTCTGTACTGGCTGCACTCTGCAACTTGCCATACCATCTGACAATGTTGTTTTGAAATGTTATTCACCTAGGCTGATGTAATAAATGCTCTTTGGTCTAGCCAGGCATAATGGACAAAACAGGTTGTTTGTTCTTCAAATAAAATGAAGGTTTTAGACCCCCTTTTAGGCCCCCAGGTCCCACTGAGGCACCAGTGTCTTCATAAGACTCAGGACTGTTAAGCGAAGTTCCAAGAAGAAAGGGTCACCCCTACATTAAACATCTGCAGGGCTGCGTGGCTGACCAGAACAGTGATGACCGTGGAAAGGTTGGGAGGCTGCAGGTCTACAGCCAAAACATTGAAAACCCAGTAAATAAGCATCTACTGACCACCTTTGTGTGTGACAGACTTCCAGACTCCAACCCCATAGCTAAGATCACCATCAAATGGCGCCAGAGGCCTATAGCAGAGGCTTTCCTGTTCTCCCCTTTACCCCTACCTCATTTTTCTACCAATGTATTTGGAAAGTGTCTCTATTTATAATTTTCTTTTTCTTTTTTTATTACTGTACAAATTTCATGGCACTGTTAACTGCACTGGGACATGAGGTCAGTGATAACCTAAGTTATTAGGCCACGGTCATTCATTTTTTGGCTCTGGGACAAATTCTATTAAGCCATTTGAGGTGAAAGTTGAGTGTGTGTGTGTGTGTGTGTGTGTGTGTGTGTGTGTGACACCACAAATTCATAGTCTATGTGATTCTGAAAGGTGTAACTCACGGGGGTGGGGGGGGGTGGGGGGTGGGTGGTGAACATACACTCACCAGCTGCTATAAACATCATAACTATCTGGTTCTAGAATATTTTCATCGCTTCAGAGAGAAGCCTATCAGCATGCTCTGACTCCTCCCGCCACACTCACTGCACCCCTGAACCTCAGGAACCAGGAATCTCCTTTGTCCCTGTACCTGCCGCCCCTCTGCAGACTTCGCAGAAGCAGATTAACTTATTATGTCGTCTGGAGACTTTCCTTTCCCCATAATATTTCCAAGGTTCATGCGAGTTGCTGCTGTGGGCATCCATACTTAGACCTTTTTGTGACCGAGAAATAGTACATTTATGGACGTTTCAGATTTTGCTCAACTATCACTAGCCATGTTTGCATGAATCTCCATTTGTATATTTTATATGAATATATGAGTTCAGTTCTCTTGCGCGCGCGCGCGCACACACACACACACACACACACACACACACACACAAACACAAACACACACAAAGAGTAGGATGATAGGTCATGCGCTCAGTCTCATTTAGTTTTCCTAAAGGACCACTGGACATTTTTACAAATGGTAATATCATTTCGTTCCCAACAGTCCAAGGTGAAGATTCCATTTCCCCCCATGTCCTCTCTAACGTTTGTTATTGTTCATGTCTTTGACTTCAGCCATCCCACAGAGTGTGAAAAGATATTTTCTTGTGCAATTCTCATTTTCCTAATGACTTATAATTTTGAGTGTTCTGTGTCTGTTCTCCTCAAGGAAACACCTGCTAAAACCCTTTCCCCTTTTCAAGTGGGACGGTTGGTCTTTTTATGGTTGAATTATAGTTCTTATTTATAGGTGCTGGGCAGTTGTATCTGTGCTTTTTGTTGTATATGTATAATCAGCAAGTATTTTGTGTGATTTTGAGATTATCTTTTCACTTTAAAAATAGTGTTCTTTGAAGCAAAGACTTTTTAAAAACATTTTTTTTCAGAATAAAAATGTATTGGTAAAACCTTTAAAACACTGCATCTTTCCCATGTGACAGCGCCACATTACAGTAGCATTTTCCTTGCCATAAATAAAATGGCAATTTACATAAAACTAAACAGAAATAATGACTTAGTGGCAGATTATTTTAAAGCCTCAAGCCCATGAGCCATTGTCCCACTGACTGTATTTTTACTTGGGTTGCAAGATCATACGTTTTCATACATTTTTTCATACACCCTTCGTTTTGATTAAATCTTCCTTCTTCCTTCTTTTTCCGTCCGCCACCCTTCCCATATTTGGACCTTTCTGCCCCCTATGTTCTCCATCCCAGTTTTTCTTTCACCCATATTTTACTAGCCTTGCTCTTTTAATGAACCTGAAACAAATGACCCATTTCTAATCACCTGGCTTCCACATGTACGCCAAGTTAAACATATAGAAAAAGTAAAGACATGGGTGATGTGAAAAGCATAGGGTGGAGAGCAACCCAGGCTAAAAGTTTAAGTGAGGATGCAGACAGGGTGATATGTTGTGGGCTAACAAGTAATAAAGATGTATAAAGAAGCCTTATGAAACTCACGTGTGTGTGTGCGTGTGTGTGTGTGTGTGTGTGTGTGTGTGTGTGTGTGTGGTACAAATTGTCAGTGTAAACAGAGCACTGCTGCAATGTTTCTTATGTCCCATATCCTGCAATTTCTTTTGACTTTCTCATAGCCCTTCCTCCACCACTCGCCCGTGAAAGCTCATCCACTGTCAAGACACACTTGGAAGAAAGATACCATGGGTCAACGTCTTAGGAGAAGTATCTGTAATCATAAAATAATTATTTTCCTTTTTAATCTCAAGTTATGTCATTTTACTGCACACACACACACACACACACACACACACACACACACAATGAAGGAGTTTGAACAGAAGTGCCTTCCATGACTGGACAATGCTGCTCCCAGAAGACACAGACGTTACTAAATGAAAATCTCAGTGTCAGGCATGGGGTACCTACATACAATCTATTGGTCAGAGAGACCCCAAGACACCCCAAACAACATAAGCCATTGGTGTGGGCTTGGCTCCCGTCGTCAGCTAGATGCTGAAACTTTGTTGCTGAAGACACTACTCAGTTTAGATGCAGAGCATAAAGAAACCAACCTCAACTGACCCAGAAATTCTTCCCCTGATGGCTTTACTTGTGTAGTGAAACTTCTGTGTAGAAAATGGGGAGCGAAACTATACCAAAGATTTCATCCAGTGTTGGACCCTGCATGTTATAATACCGACCTGCCTGGGAAGCTGTGTGCACTACTGCAGTAGTGACATGGTCATTAATGGGGTAGCCAACCGCTTTCTCACTGAATATCAGTGTTGCTTTGAAATGTGCATAAAGGGCAGAAAAGGAAACCTGAACAATTATTATTATTATCAGCATTTACTCAGTCTTCTATATTTCAAACACTAGGACGTAACAATATTTCTTTCATAAAAATAAAGCCACAATAAAATTTTGTTGCTTTATTGGAGACTCTAGTAAATATGTCTAAACCTGGGTCCAAGTGCAGTTATTTGAAGCAAACAGTGTAACACATTTGACACAATGTTTGGATTCTTTTAAAGTGGGATTAGATTCAGACATCACACGCCTGTAACTCAGAATGTGGGATCACGGTGTGTGTGTGTGGCAGACAGGATTTGTCTACTGTGAAGGACAATCTAGAAACTACTGTTCTTACCTGTGCAAAGACAATGAGTTAATAATATCATCACAAAGGAAGCCAGGTAAAATTAATTAAAGCAAATATTATTCCTCTTTATTAACAGTTTAATGTTTCTCTATTATTAGGAGCAATGTGATACCATCTCAATCTTATGTATTTCAATCAGAATGTGTATAGAAATAGATAATTAAAGACAAGGCATGAAGACAGAGTCACAGAGAAGTCACTGCCTACATAAATTTTTGGTTTTTGTTGTTTGTTTAGCCAGGATGTCATGTAGCCTCGGCCGGCCACATGTATCAGTTACCGTGTAGCTGAAGACAATACACATACCTGTTTGCAACGAGCTTCACATTAAGCCAGACTTGGCAGCTTAAGACTGCTCAGGGCTTTGCTGAGCTACCTTGTTATTTTAAGCTTTACTATGAGTCATCAACAGTTTGCTCCAGCTGTTTCCCACTGTATTACGCAGCCTGGAGTCAATGTACTGCCTGTGGTGCTGTCAGTGCTTGTCTCAGTCCCTTGGCTAGAAGACCTCCCATTGGATCAATCAGGTTAGCTACACAGACAGCTTGCAAACGGGGCCTTCTGGAGAACTGGCCCAGTCAGGTTAAGCAATGTCCAGGTTCTAGAGATGAAATTTAGTGTCATTCATCTCTGCTCTGCTCCTTCTCTGCTGCTAGTTGCTGCTGTTTTAAGATTGATTTGTTTATTATGTATCCTGTGTTTTGCCAGAAGAGGGCATCAGATCATGTTATAGATGGCTGTGAGCCACCATGTGGTGGCTGGGAGTTGAACTTAGGACCTCTGGAAGTGCAGCCAGTGCTCTTAACCTCTGAGCCATCTCTCCAGCCCCAGCTGTTACTTTTCAGGGCTATCAGGAAGCTGCTGTAGAGCAGTGGTCCTCAACCTCCCTACTCCTGCGACCTTCCTAATGTAGTCCTTCATGTCGTGGTGACCCCCAAACATAAATTTATTTCCATTGCTAGTTTATAACAGCGATTTTTTTTCTGGCTATGGAATAGTAATGCAAGTCTCTGATATGCAGCGTATCTGATATGTGACCTCTGTGAAAAGGTCGTTCTACCCCCCCCCCCCAACTTGTCACCCCCAAGGCTGAGAACTGTGGCTGTAGAGGGGGGTCACAGAACCAACAACTCTTGTACTGTGGAAAGCAAATGAGATGTGACTAACTTCCTGATCTTCAAAATGCAGGAGCTTCGAAGTTGTCCTCTGGAAGCTGTTTAAGCGTATTGTTCCCTTGTGATCTCTGCATAACGTCTATCCACCCTGAGCCTTTCATAGGCCCGTCATGGCTGTGAGTGTTAGCCTACGTGTGCCCATCTCCATCTTTGTCCTCGTCTCCATGGTGTCTGTGAGAATATGGATTAGTTTTGTTTCCCTAGGTAATCCTTCCTATCTACCATTGCAGAAGGAACCGTGCCCTCCTAAAATATGCATGTTGACTTATTAGCTTCAGTGCTGCAGAATGTGGCTGTGTCTGAGAACGGGATGGCTAAAGGTAATTGACTTTAAGTGAAGTTACTAGTGTGGGCTGCAGCCCCATATGACTGCGTGCTTAAAAGAGTTTTGGGATATAGACACGGACGGGAGGTCTGCAAAGATGTGGGGAGAAAATGGGCATCCGCAACCCAAGGATAGAGTACCAGGAGGGCACCAGGCCTGTTGCCCTCCTGATGCTGCAGACCACAGAGTCGTGAAAAAATATCTCACAGCTGCTGCTGTTTAAGCTACTCAGTTGGTGATGCTTGGTTTCTGGTAGTGTTTGCAAAATAAACCCACTCCCTGTTCCAGAGAGATTGCTACCCACACTTTCTTTTCACTCTTCCACTTTCTATTGTTCCTTCTTATTTCACAGCCAGGGCACACAGTCGCCCAAGTCTCTATGTACTGGCTGTAAACTCTCTGACTCGGGATTAGCATACTGCCAATGGGATAGAGCATCCCACTTGCTTTGCATGCATGAGGCACTAGGGGGAGACAGAGTCAATAGCATGAGTCCAAAATTGGCCACTGGCATCTTAGCTTATAGGTGAGGGAGGAGAAGGTTCTAGTAGCAGAGATGCACATCAGAATAGGAAGCTGCTGCTCGCCAGTAAAAAGCTCTTTCAAGACCTGAGGTAATGCTACCAGCTGCAAGGGATCCCCGCGCCTTCCTCTATGGAAGCTGCAGGCTGTTATCATAAAAGGGAAGGGAACACACTGACTGAATGCTTTACTTGTTGGGCACCATGCTGGTGAGCTCAGATTTGAGGTCACACTCTTAGACCAAAACCCAAAAGTTGGGCAGATGATGATGATGATGATGACGACGACGTATTTAAAAAGCGAGAGTCAGACATATTAAATAAACCCCCCTCAAGACAAAGGTTCAAATGAGTTTGACTTCAAACGGTGGGTTTTCCTACAGTACCACCAGGGGGCATTATTTCAATCAAAGGATGACACTTTTAGAGGGACTCCTTAGTATTTCCATTTGTAGTCAGGCTTTTAGATAAGTAATTTTGGGTGAACTTACTGCTTAGCTCTAGAAAGAGACCAACATTCACCCACAACTCCTTGACTCTTGAGAAAACAGACTGAGTTCTGCCTTTATGTACGAGGCAGGATTTTTGCCCCATGAAGAAGACTGGGGCTTATTGGGGCAAGGATTCAGAAATCCTGTCACTTTCTACTCTGGCTCTGGTCCTCAGTTTCCTCATATGGTAGAAATCTGTCTTGATAGTCACTGCATTGCCATATAGGACTCAGCAGTCCGTCTGACTCTGTGGTCGCTGTACAGGACTCTCCTCCTGGTACCTAAACCCAAATCCCTTAAGATCTTTGCGTTAGTGAGAGAAGTACAGTGCTAAAGCACACGTCTCAAACGGTTTACAGAGAAACAGTGGATTTTGCAGGGGCAGAGAGAGTCTGAGGAGACTCTCGGAGCGCAGGGAGCACAGACATCAGCCTGAGAGACTTGGCCTTACGGAACCACCCCACGTTATAATGACGCCAGCAGGCTCAGAAACAGGGCCCCGGCACGCTTCGCTGTGTTGCCTCAGCCGTGCAGCTAGCTCCTCTCTAAGCCTTGGATTCTGTATCTGTCCGCTCAGTGTCCACCGCAGCCGAGCTGGGTAGCATGCCATCACAGCAGGTGGAGACGGGGCTCTCCGGCACAGGACCACTCCCCCTTTCTACCCACTCTTTCCTAGCTGGGAGCCCCACTTTCTCTTAGCTTCTTGACTGGGAGTGCGGCTGTTCGGCTTCACTTCACCAGAAGCTGAGGAGTGGAAAGTTAAAACGCTGAGGGGAAGCACTGCCTTGTTTACCGGGCAGCTGCGGAGAGGCACCTGCTTGACCTTTGTGTCTGATCCCTGAACCTCCATCACCTGGGGCATAGTAGTTAGCCTCCGAACATGCCTGTCCTGGTCTGGAGAAATAATATTTACCTTGGGAGCGACTGTGTAAAAGTACTTGCTACATGAGGATATCTGCGTGGTTGCTTGTTTTCCTGTTCATCTCTCTCATACCCTGACCTCAGTTTTGTGCTGGAGAAGCAACAGTAGCAGGGCAGATGGGCGAAATGCTCTTTATACAGTGCGTTGAGGCTCAAAGAACACTTTCATTTGCATTTTTCACCTGCATGTCCATAGTGCCTCAGGAGGGATCATGGCTGGTCCATCTGCTCGCAGTTCTTTTTCTTTGGGGGGGGGGGATGAGGGGATTAGTTTCAAGACAGGGTCTCTCTGTGTAGCCCTGGCTGTCCTGGACTCACTTTGTAGACCAGGCTGGCCTCGAACTCACAGCGATCCACCCGCCTCTTCCTCCCGAGTGCTGGCACTAAAGGCTGCGCCACCACCACCTTCCTTGAAGTTCTTTAGCTTCACAGATTATGGACTTTTGCCACATCGGTATCTGTCCTGGGTGAACGTTCAGTTAGGACGATGAGCAGACATACCTCTACTTGCTGCTGTGCCCTCGAATTGTGTCCCCATATCTAGCACATAGTTATTGCTTTCAGGGAAAAAAAAAGATATTTTTGTTTTATTAGTGAGAAAACGAAGCATCACTTTATGGATGAGAAACCGAGGGTCTCAGAAGCTAAATAAGTCATCCAAAGTGACCTAGACACCCTCCTGCCAGCATTAGGAACCCGGCTCCTAGCTTAGACAGTTGGAGGGGTAGACAGACTGCTGGGAGAAAAGCATCTGTCCCCTGACAGAGCAGCGTAGGACTCTGAAAGGAGGACGGAGTATGGTCTGTTGTCTCCACCACTGAGGTATCCTGGGAGGTCCAACAGCACCCAACACACTGTTTTGTGTGTGCTTAGGCATCTGTCCACTCAAGCCCCGCCTTCACCCAACAGCTCCGGGTGACTTGGTAGAAGGCATTACTGGCCTTTGGATCTTGGCCATGGTTCCATGGACCATAGGCATCCCAGGAGGCAACCTGAGGAAGACCTTAGGTTCCACCGTGTCCACTCTGGGGAGGTGGCCCTGCAGAGGTCATCTTGCCCAGCTTCTTCCTTGTTCTTATGAGGTTACACTGGTCTTAGGAGACAAAATGACTTCCCCGGCCCAGGTATTGTCTCATTGGACATTCTGGTTCCGGCAGGGGTGGGGAGGGGGGCCCCTGCCGAACCAGCTAGTGAGACCAAAGTAATCATTCTCCAGCAGTCAGAGGAGTCTTGTGGGGGTCAAGGCGAGGTCACAAAGATTGGCTGTCAGATGTCTTACTGCCATTACTGGGCCAGAGGTGTTTTTCTTTAGTTCTGTCTTCTACGTAGACAGTGCCCACAAGTGTCACTGATGCTCATCTTTCACCTGCCTGTCTCTTCTCTTAGACGACTTGCTATTCTCTGGCCTCCGGAACCGGTCACATCACATAAAGCTTCAGGTTATATGAGGGACAATGCCATTCACAAGCTGATTATCACGTCATCTTAGCTGACTGTGTTTCTGTCATTATTATTATTATTATTATTATTATTATTAATTATTATTATCATCTTATATTTTCTTAGTGCTTTGTGGCTCATCAGGTACCTTGGTTGCCGTAGTGATCTCATTTGATTAGGTAGCATATGATAAGCACTCGTTTTGTTGATTAAAAACGTTGAGGTTCAAAGAAGGAATGAAAGAGTTGACAGAGTGGAGCTGAGACTCAAGGGCAGGTTTCTCCATTTCCTATTTAATTTTATTTTTACTGCATTTACTCTGCTAAACTGGTTCAGCTTTAAGGATGAGTAGTCCCCCACTAGTCCTCATGTCTTACTATCCTGATAGAATTGATTCACTCCCCCACATCCTGGCTCCCAATGAGAACAGCACCTTGGTAACTGAGGGGCAAAGTGCTTCTAAGCCTGGTCCTTCTGTACTCCCGGGGATGGCTGTTGGAAGAGATGTTCGTGGAAAGTCCAAATAAGGGACAGAGTTGTAAGACATAACAACAAATGGTGTTAGATCACTGGTCATGTGCCACAAAGGATACCTACAGGATGACATTTTCCAACTCAATAGACTTTCTGCTCGAGTAAATGATATTTTGTGTCCAGGGGTCTTGAGGTTGGTAGTAGCAGCTGTCTGGGAAGTTGGCTTCTGCATTCTGTATAGGCTGTGC
This sequence comes from Acomys minous, assembly GCF_964271855.1. NCBI lineage: Eukaryota > Metazoa > Chordata > Mammalia > Rodentia > Muridae > Acomys > Acomys minous. The sequence continues at coordinate 63,872,329 of NC_140499.1, read as the reverse complement.
AGTGTCTAGTCAGGGCCAGCGTGATGCCAGCTAGTTCAAGTGCAGTACCCAGCTTAGCTTCTTTTCTCCTTTCTCTCACTCTGTTCTGCTTCATTCTTAATTCAAATATTTAGTGAGCATCAACTGTGTTTCAAGTACCTTCTGGGATTTAGGAATATTATACCATAAATCTAAAACTATCACATGTCTTTGGTACCTAAAGTTTTGTTCAGGATCCAAGCTCTGTCTATATCAGAAGACTCTGATCACTAGGATGTTCTAGTGAATTCCAGGAACTGACAAGAGGTCCAGAAAGCTCATGCAAAGGGATTTCACAAAGTATCCTCCTCAGAATAGCAGTATCTGAGCCACCAAATTGAAGAGCCCTTTCCTGATCACCTAAGGCACCTGTCTGAAGTGTGTGTGTGTGTGTGTGTGTGTGTGTGTGTGTGTGTGTGTGTGTGTGTGTGTATGTGTGTGTGTGTGTGTGTGTGTCAGGGGGAGGAGGCAGATTCAGCATCAGAAATTGATCAGGCTTTAATCTTCCCATACGATTTCCCCAAGTCTCCCTGGCATTCAGATGGGTTAAATGGATGCCCCTGTAGACACTGTAAAGTTCCATTTCATGTCACCTTAGACTCCCTCAATCCTGATGTGATCAGTGAGGTGAGCAGTTATGAAAAGGACACACTGTGGCTGAAGCACCTTTCCTAACTTCTTGAACCAATCTCTGGAAGAGATGGCTCGGATACCTGACGGACTCCAGGTGACCTGAGAAGTCTAAGAATAGCTCAAGCATGACCTGATGTCACCTAATTTACCTAGGAAGGAATTCAAACACCCGGTGTTTGCCCAGCATCCCTGGGAGACCAAGGCAACATGCCGAAGAGAAGTGACTTCAGTCACAATTTCCAGTTCAATCAGGCTGAGTCAAAGTCAGAGCCTGCTGTGCCACAGCCACACTGGCGCTGTAGGGCCCTCCTCCCTCTGTGACCACGATGGCAAGCTCTCACTCATCCACTGGCTCTTTCTTCATCCAAGAACTATTTGCTGAATGCTATGGGCCATTGAGGATCCTGTGATGAATAACCCAGGGCACCTGTTCTTAGGGAAGCCAGGGTCCCACTTTCAGAAGGTCTCCTTGGAGTTTAATGATATACTGAGCCATGTGGAAGTAACAAGCATGCCACCCTAAGACGAGGAGGCTCTGGATTCCATAGGAAAGGCTGTCCAACACAGAGCATGACAGACATTTCTATAGGGCTCACTCCATAGCAGTAGTGTTGGGGTCTGTCTGGGCAGGTTTCCTAGACCAGGTCCTTGGCAGGAGCCTGAAAGCACATTAAGAAATTAAGGCTATGCCTAAGGGGCAAGTGCATCTGGGTACATTTATGGATGGCACAAATTTGATGAGGCCACATAGCACCTACATGGTACAGGGAGCATGATGGGAAAAGGTTCTTGGAAGATATTGAATTGTTAAGAACCCGGGTACCATTTGGGGAAATTTTGCTTTTTATTTTCCTTTGGAGATAGTATGAGAGCCATTGAAAGTTTCAATATGCTCAGGCTGGTCATCTTTTAGACGGAGGGGAAGAATCTGAGGAAAAGAGGGAGTAAGGCTGGGAGGAATAAATCTGTGTGCATCATTAGATATGGGGTGGGAGAAGTGAGACAGCTTCTCACCTTGGGTCTTGGGACCATTTACTGGTAGAGCTGAGGCAGCTTGCAGGCTGGCCACGGGCAGAATCGCACACAGGGATAGCTGCGAGCAGCTGGCCCCAAGCCTAGCGTGTCCCATGTCTATCATCACTCTTTTAACCGCCCACCTGATTGACCATAATAGGACTGAGGGAGCCTGGGAGGGTGACATGAAGTTGGAGCCTTGCAGTGCTTAACAGAATGCCCACTCAACGCCCAGCTGAGAGTCAGGGAACAATTGATGTCATCAGAGGACAGAGTGAAGGATGGGGACCTGGGAGGAGAGAGGAGATAGTCACTTGGCAGCAACGGGGCGGGGGCGGTCTCTTAGGATCACACTGAAAGAAGAGAGAGAGGATTTGTGGACGCTGAAGCTGGTATGAACGTTTGCACGCATGTGTGTTTGTGCATGCATGGGTGTGTTCCTGTGTGTGTGTGTGTGTGTGTGTGTGTGTGTGTGTGTGTGTGTGTGTTAGAGGAAGAGTAGAGAGGCTAGGAAAGACGATCTAAGCCTGGCTCCCTTGGATGGAATAGTCTGCAAACCTAGGACAGAGGCAGTCCTCGGACACTCTGCTGGAGTTTGGTGGAAAACACTGGCACGAAGACAGCAGGAAATTCTTAGCCATTTCATCAGTAACCCAAAGCCTTCACGTACCTGTGAAATTGTCCAGATGCCTGAAACATGAGTCAGCTGCGCTCTGCCTGTGCTCCAGAGGCAAAGCGTGGCTGATCAGGCCACCGAGGAAGCCTTGGCATGGCAGGGCAGGTTCAGCCTTGAGCTGGAGTGGGCCTGGTGGGCGGGTAGCATCTAACACGGAAGGAAAAGAGCTGAAGAGACGGCAGCGTCGACTGCAGTTGTAAGTGCTGGTGCTAGAATCCTTGGATATTTTTCTCTGTGTCGAGCAAGAGTCACTTTGGCTGACTTTTTAAAATCAACTGACATGCGCACCACCTGAGATAGAATGGAGCCCAATGAAAAAGCTGCCCCATGCGCTGTTTTCCAGCCTTTCTCCCTCTGCTCTCTCTTCCTTCCCTTTGCCTCGTCTGCCATGTGTTTTGGAGCTAGACTTCAGGTGGACAAAGCCAACGGAAGTATCCTACACTTCCGGAGTGTGAACGCAGCCAATTGAGCTATGAGGTCTCCGAGCGGGAGGCGGTATCTTTCTTTGCACGGGTTGAGGTAGAGAGCTAACTTTTCCTACTACTGGAGCCCACACTTTAATTCGATCCATAGTAAGTTCCTGGTATTCTGTGGCCATGACTTGAGTTCAACAAAGAGTTGAACCCAGAATTCTCAGTCGCTAGGTGGAGTGCTGGGCCAGGCCACACGAGTTATCCTGACTTTGGCGCCAATGTTGCTTTTGTTGCTCCTCCCACTCCGCGCGCCAGGCCTCCTTCCCGCAGGCACGGTGGCTTTCAGCACGTGTTCCCAGGGCATGTGGTGCATTTTAGCCTCATATTCAGGTACTCAGCAGAAGGGAAGCACAGTAGAGGTTAGCTAGGCAGCGAGAGGTGTTCTGAGCCTCGGAGACTCCGCTGCGGGTAATAACTCCTCCGTCCTTGTATTTCCGGTGGCAAGCACGTTCCCTGGCGCTAACAGAAACTCAAAATAAAAATTAAGTAGAATACAAAATGTCATTCTAATGGAGACTTCTCTAACGTTTTTGGTCTGTATACTATCTACTATCTCTATGCTAGCTTAAATATTAAGTAAAGAAGATTATTAACAAATCAAATAAATGAAGTAAGATTAGAAAACACATGTAAGCAAAAATAAAAAATAAAATGCTTGTCATCTCCCACTCTGAAATAAAATGCATTTATATATCTTGCAGGCATATCTAAAGGCTAAAATAAATAGGATCAGTGTGCTATTTACACTACTGTAGCTCACGGTACACACTGCTTGTCTAATTCCTCTTGCCTGGCTTTTGCTCACGATCCACCAGAGTCTGCTCCCATTACATTTCAGCGAGGACTCTCAGCTGGATATTGACTCTCAGGAGTGTTACTGTGTGAGGGTAGAGAGTACCCTCCTGCCTCCTCACTGTCTACCCCAAGCCTGTTCTTCTGTAGGTTCTCAGTGTGAGTTGAGGCTTTATATATATATGTGTGTGTGTGTGTGTGTGTGTGTGTGTGTATGTGTGTATATGTGTGTGTGTATATATACACACACACACATATATATATATACATATATATATATGTGTGGGTGTATATAAAATATTTATTTAATATAATACAATATGTTATATATTTATATATAATGTTATGTATAGTTATATTAAATATATTATATTTATATATGATATGTTATATATAAAATATACTTATATATAATCCCTGCTAGAACACTTCCTCTAACAATGGCAAATATGGACACACAGCTCTGTGAAGTTGTGAGAGCCAGGCGAGCCCCGCTGAGGAAATGTCACCTGCTGGACAGCAGAGCCTTTACAGCTGCCTTGGCTCTTGTGCAGCCAGCCCCGCCCACTGCACCTGAGCATGCCACTTCCTCACCAGCTGGGAAAACAAGATGCCTCAGTACATGAGCTTCTGGGAATCTCACTGGCTATTTTTAAACCTGTGTGAATGCCTACCCCATGTATTTATTTATTCTCCAAGAGGAAGAATCCACCTTTCTCCAGCTACTCATCCTAGAGGATCCGGGGACATCCTTGCTGTAGGCTCCAGATGTGGGAGTGTTCCTCACAGAGATAACGCCACAGCTGGATATGAGCATCCTAGAGATCAGGGACCCATACGCATGGCCAGGCTGAGCTGGACTGGCTCAGGGCCTGGAGACAAGCTTTTTCAGAAATTGCTCATGCATACACCTGGGTCTCCAGGCAGCCATGAGTCGGCAGTGTCCAAGAAGGAAGGAAATGGTACTCGTAGATTTATAGCAGAACTTGTGGAGGCCTTTCCTCCAGCACTCCCTGTAGCTGTGGTGAGAGGGAAGCTGTTTGCATTTTCCAGCTTCCAGAGCAGGTTCCAGCACCTGCCTCCCTTGCTGTGTCTTCTCCCTTGACTCTGGTCGTGTTGCCTGCTTCTTAGAGGAACCCTCATAATGACATTAGGCCCACCCCTTTAATCCAAGAAGATCTTTCCATCTCAGGACTCTTAACTTAGTCAAACATGCCAAGTCCCTTTTGCTGTGTAAGGTAAAACATTCACAGGTTTGAAAAGTGGGGGCGGGTGTGTATTACAGGCTACAGACACCACACCAAGGCACTCGTCAGTGTTAAAAATAAGACAAACAAGCCTGGGCGGTGGTGGCACACACCTTTAATCCCAGCCCTCTGGAGGCAGAGTCAGGCAGATCTCTTGAGTTTAAGGCCAGCCTGGTCTACAGTGCAAGTTTCAGGACAAGTAGAGCTTCACAGAGAGACCCTGTATCAAAACAAACAAACAAACAAACAAACCCCCCAAACAACCAAACAACAACAAACAAAAACAGAATAAAGTAAAATAAGACAAACAAGGCAAGGTCATCTTCACAATGGTAAATCCTGGATCAGTACGTTGAGGGTGAGACTAGCTTTGTGCTCAGCCACTGCTCCGCAGAATCAGTTCCCAGGGCAGGATGGGCACAAAAGAACATAGAGACAGGGAAGCCAGAGGACAAGTTTTTAAGGACCACCCCCAACGGATGGAAGTGTCCATATGATGCAGTGGAGCAGCCTGGGTCTGTCCACCAGCAAAGTCTGAGGTCCTTCTGCAGCCTTATGTGCAGACTGACGTCCAGACTGCACTTCTGCTTCTTCTAAGAGTTTTCCTCCAGGAAGAAGATGTGCAGGTCAGGCCCACATTTGAATCTCACCGATGTCAATGCAGTGATAAGTCAGATGTGGCCAAGGCTGGACATTGGGCCACAGCAGTACTGAGCCGGGAGGCTCCTTGGGGCTTGCCAGATGGCCCCTCCCTGACGATACCTGATAATCCTTTTCAGGCAGAGACTTCATTCTTAGTTGTGGAGGGAGATGACTTTTCAAAAAGCGTGATTCAGGTCATGACTCACCGTGGCTATTACTATTTTCATTCAAACCTCCATAGCCATGTTTAGATTGCAAATTCCAGGTATCTCCAAGGATGGATTGTAGAATTTCCCACTTTGTCACCACCTCGCCACCTGCCCCGGGTCCTGCCACTATTTGCAGAATAACTATTTGCATTGACCTATGTACCTCCTCTAAGATACTTAAAATCACATCTAGGCTGCCTAAAATACCAAGTACCGTGTAAACACTGTGACTATCACACTGCATTGGTTCAGGAATAGTGATTCAAAGGAAATGTGTGTACACATTCTATGGTGATAAACCTTTTCCCTGAGGTGCTTTTAAGCTTCAGCTACAGAGCCCACACATTTAAAGGGATGACCATTTATAAAGTAACTCTTGTTAGAAAAAAAAATCACGTGAAGAAATTAAGTTTTCATCTAAGAGGCACAGTGCTGTGATGGGGCGACGGTTGACATTAGGGTTTGGAGCTCAACTCCATCTCTAACCTTGTGTGAGTCAGTTGGTGCCTCTTTCCATCCCCCAGTCTGTTTTCTTTTCTACTAGAAAAAGGAATTGATCTAAACCAATGATTTTCTTCCTGGTTTTCATTAAAACTACTCAGTGAGCTCTTGGAGAGCGCCGTGGCTTAGGCTCCACCTATGAGTGGCAGCCAACATCCCACTCGGGTAGTCTAGGATTCCAGAAATTGTATGGGAGTCATTAAAAAAGAGGTCTTAGCACAGATTTGTTGGAGACATCTGTCTTTTTTTCAGAATGGTAAATTCAACCTGGCAAAGAAATGAAAATTAAACATCTCCTACCTACAAAACAGCAAGTTAGGTCTCTCAGAGATTTCTGAGCTCAAAGATGTTACCTGTGTTGTCATGTGGGCAGATGCGCATCCAAATAACCGATAGCAGACAGGCACTGGTCCTTTTCTTCGTTACCAAACTCACGTACCAAGCATATGGCTCCTTTAGCTTCCATTTGCGCTTCTTTTTCTAGAACTTTCCGCCATTTTGTGCATTCCTCCCATGTTTCTAAGCACAGGAGGGGTGGTTCTCGCTGAGACTCACAGCAGATGGAAGAGTTTATCTGCTTCTCCATCTCAGGATCTTTAAGCCCAACCTGTTCCCTGTGTTGTAAACTTCAGAGGCAGCCTGGTGTCAGGTTTCATTTTGTAATATTTACTAACTATTTCTCTTATATACCATGTACTATTCTAAGAGGTGTATACATGCTAGCCACTTGCTCTGGGAGATAAGTGCTACTTATTTCCCCATTTCAAAGTGAGGACAGTGAGGGAGAGAGCTAATATATATATATATATATATATATATATATATATATATATATATATATATATATATATTCAAGGTCACACTGCTGGTAGGTGACGGGCTGGGGCTCAAACACGGAGCCTGTCTTAGGACTTACTGGCTCCTGCCACAAGGGCGTGCTGTCTGTGAAATGATTTTCCCTCATCCACACTTCAAATGGAGTACACGGGGAATGTTCCCACCAAAGTGTCAAGTTGGAAATTTAATAGGAAAAGCCTTCACATAAACAGTATGATGACAGCCATGAAAAGTCAATGCAAAACACAGATCACTAAAGGTGACACATGCCGACAGTCAAAGGAAGGAAAACAGTGAAATATTTGAGGATGGGGTTGCAAGTGGCTTTTCTTTCCATGAATGTGGTCCCCATATGTCCACCACTGACAGGTAAATACTCTTAATCGTTTGTTATCAGAGAACACATGTGACATCAGAGCTGTTGTGTTGGGCACAAGGCATTCCAGGAGCTTAATGACTGTTAGCTCAATCTGCAAATGGCCCTGCGAGATAAACATTGTTGCCTCATCTCACATAGTGTTCGTTTCAAAAAGAGGCAGGTCACACCGAAGTAATGGGATGTATACTGATTTGATTATTCTTACTTCTGAAATCCAGTAACTTTCATAGACTTCTATTTTTTTTAAACTGCTGCATAAAAACATAAAGACCGTGTATGCTGATGGGTGTCGTTTGGCACATCAGCACATCGATGCAGCCTCCTGTTTGAAGGTTTTTCTTTCTCTCTTTCTTTTTTAATTTTTTTAATTTTAACATGTTAACGCTTTCATTTTTTGTTTTATTTATTTTTATTTAAGTACTTTATTCAGATTACATCTCATTTGTTATCCCCTCACTTGTATCTTCCCGTTCCCCCTCCTTTCCTCTTTCATCCTATTCCCCTCCCCTAGGTCTGTGACAGAAGGGGACCTTGCCCCTGACTATAAGATCACAGCCTATCAGGTCTCTTCCTGGTAGCTTTTTTTGTCTTTTTAATACTTTTCTTTGAGACCTTTACCTATATTACCTTACTCGGTGGGCTAGGGACTGTTATTAGCCTGATTTTACAGAGACAATTAAGCAAGTGGCTTGGGAATGCATGAGTGGAGAGAGCAAAGCTGGGACCTGGTCCTGGAATGTAGGTTATGACCAAGCCATGTGCTTCCCACTAGAGCTCACCCACCCCGGCGTGGACCCCAGGCACTGCTGCTCCCTCCCACTAGAGCCCACCCACCCCGGCGTGGACCCCAGGCACTGCTGCTCCCTCCCACTAGAGCCCACCCACCCCGGCGTGGACCCCAGGCACTGCTCCTCCCTCTGTCTTTAGTTCTGTTTCCCCCCCTGCGTCTTTCATTATGAGCTGGACACTTACTGACCACTCTCAGTCAATGTTGGTGACTTTCCAGAGGACTTAGCCCACGCATGGAACATTCTTTGTAGGCAAAATAAGTTTTGTATTCCATCATAGGTGCTCAGAAGCTCCAGCATTAGAAGGAAATTCTCCACCTGAGGTCATATACATAAAAAGGACCTCTAGGCTTTTCCCTTTGGCATGATGGCAGCTGAAGTCCACCTCCTGGCAACTTCAGTTGAATTTTCTCCCCTTGCTTCACCCGCTATACACACATGGTCCCTCTACCTCTGAGCAGCCTAAGCTGTATTCTGTAGGACCATATGTGGAAACACAGGGCCTTTGGTGACTTCTGCTCACTTGAAAAAAAAATCTATCCGTGCCAAATGCTCATTGGCTTTTTTTTAGTATGTCAAGTTCAGACAGGAAGAGAATCCCAGCAACCCATAATATCTGCATTAGGCCAGCCTGAAATAGCATCAATAGAATACCCAGCATTCTCGGTCAAGGTCATGGCACTGTCTAAGAATGAAAAGAGTCACACTTAGTTCCCAGGGGGTTTTTATCTTGGATTCCTGTTCTTCTTCTAAAAGGTCCATTTAATTTCCACTTTGGCAGTGTCCTTTTCCACTTCCTCTTCTAAAGAACAGACAGTATCTTTGCCCTCTGATCTCTAGAACTGAACTGGCTCAGCCCGGGAAGGAGGGAGCATAGCAGAGCTGCTTGTGTGGTTGACGGGCAGGAGCTGTGTGCAAGGTTCCATCGCTGCCCTGCAGGTTTGCAATTCTCAGAGGCCCTTTCTGTGCACTAATACCTCAGATGCTTATAGAGGGAGGGATTGGGCCCTTGGGATGTAAGGGGAGGGAGTCATACATACCCCTCATGAAAGATGCTATCAGTATCCCATGCGTGGCGAGCTCACGACAGAGCAGAACTGTATAAAAGGCAGAAGCATCTCGTAGCACCTCAATCCAGCTCTTCCCTAGAGGTCTGCTCCTGTGCCTGAGCCAGGTACAAGGTCTCCCAGACCAGAGAGGTTCTGATTCTGGTTTTCTGGGCAGAAGGGGGGCTCTGGTGGAGCTAAGGGAACTCTTGAACAAGGGGAAAAGAGGGTTTGGAGAGAAGGGTCTCTCTGCAAGGGGAAGCTTGTGGTCAGCATCTTTTTGACATTACACTGAATTCACTTGAGAGAATGAAGTATCTATATTAAGATCATTTGTAATTTTTTTTGGAAGTGGATTTAGGAGATTGGGTTTTAAAGCTTAAAATCATTGTAGAGGTAAAATATTGTGAATTCGTGGTTCAGTCTTCAGAGTAACATCTGAACTTGTTGAACTTAAAATTTCTGCATTATCTTTCAGTTTTACCCAGCTCCTTTTGAGATGTCCTGCCAGCAGAGTCAGCAACAGAGCCAGCCTCCTCCCAAGTGCAAGACCCCAAAGTGTCCTCCAGCCTCGTCCTGCTGTAGCCTGGGCTCTGGGGGCTGCTGTGGCTCCAGCTCCGGGGGCTGCTGCAGCTCTGGGGGTGGTGGCTGCTGCCTGAGCCACCACAGGTCACACAGGTCCCGATTCTCTCTCCGACGCCGACGTCACAGCTCTGGATGCTGTAGTGGTGGTGGTGGCAGCAGCTGCTGTGGCAGCAGTGGAGGCAGCAGTTGCTGTGGCAGCAGTGGTGGCAGCAGCTGCTGTGGCAGCAGTGGAGGCAGCAGCAGCGGTGGCAGCAGCTGCTGTGGCAGCAGTGGAGGCAGCAGCAGCAGTGGCAGCAGCTGCTGTGGCAGCAGTGGAGGCAGCAGTTGCTGTGGCAGCAGCGGTGGCAGCAGCAGCTGCTGTGGCGGCGGCAGCAGCAGCAGCAGCAGCAGCAGCAGCAGCGGCCATGGCAGTAGTGGCGGCGGCAGCAGTGGTGGCAGCAGCCAGCAGCAGTCTGGGGGCTCTAGCTGCTGCTCTGGAGGTTGCTGCTGACCTGAGGAAGAGGAAAATAGAAAGCAGCCCTGGCCAAAGACCTGGCAGGCGGTGTCTCCTCTCCACTGCTTTTCCTGCAAAAATATTTCTAGAACTCTCTGCTCTTCTTCATCCCCACAAAGCTCATCTACCATGAGGCCTTGAGGTCTCACCTCTGACATTCATTGGCTTTGCTTTTTCTCTAAGACACAAGTGTCTGTGGATAAGATGTTGAAAAATCAGCTCTGAAGCTCTTTTCTGGGTAATAATAAAGCTTTTGATTCCTGACGTCATGGCCTCCCAATGCGGTTTTGTTTACCTCTTCCTACCCTCCACATGGAGCCAGCCATATTCCATTTCTTTATCTAAAGTGCACATTTTAGCACTGAATCCACTTAAAACTCTGGGGGGTGGCATTAACTTGGTACTCTGAATCTGGGAACACCAAGCTTGAGAAAAAAATCATGTCTGAGACTTTTGCCCCTTATACCAATTGGCACAAGGGGGACCAGGGATGGGTTGGGATGAGGCAGGCAGTACCCAGAGGAGACCCGTTCTGGGAATGTGCCCTCCAAAAGGGAGGAACAAGCCGGGAAAGTTCACCTCTTAATCATGGAGAAGAAGATTGCATGAAGAGCTCGTGTGGGCTCTAGTGAGGAGGCAGACACACTGCTGTCTGAGTTTTAGTTGGCCAGGACGGCAGCGTGGTGAGCACTCCTGGAGGAGAAATCCGGGAGACAGGTGTCAAATGTTGGAGCTCATTTTTCTTGGGCCCTAGAACTTTAAGTTTGAGTTTGAATAGAGGACAAAGACACCATCTCAGACAAAGATTACTCCTATAGGGTGGCGGTGGTGGTTGCAGTGGTGCGTCTCGCACGCGCACGAGCGCGCGCACACACACACACTGGAGTTTGGGAATACTATCCATTTGAGATTGGGCTGGTTTTTTTCAGGAGTACTTGCGATAGAAAGGCTAACTGCAAGTCAGCCTCTCTATACATGATAAGGGCCTAGCCCCTCATTTGAGAAGAGTTAACAGTGATGAATGAAGCTGGCCTGAGAGCTCCATGCGGAAACTATGTACTTGCTCTCTCTTCAGATTGATGCATACTACCCTGTTTTTTTCTTCACCTTTTGCATGGCTTTCTAGAGGAGAACTTATTACTTCATTACTTCCTTCTCTTTCCTAGCATTGATCTGTCTTCTTGGAATGCCTTACCTCTCCTTGACAAGAAGTGCTCAGGTGCTGAAGGCAACCTGTTAATCAGGCTCTAACGCCATGGTAAATGAAACTGCTGTCTTCTATGACTTGTCTTTCCTTGTCTGTTTCCTCGTGCCACACCCAGCACATGCACCCCAAAGCCTGTCTCTCATTCCTAACTAACCCCTGAATTCTTCTTAGTCTTGGATTCTCCTATGTCTCATATTCATGATTATTGTGATCAGGTGGTTGCAGTGATTGAAAGGGAGTCTGGAGGCATTTGACCTCTAAAGTTTCCTCCAACTTTAAAAATCAGCTAATCAAAACGCAGCAAGTACTGTGGAAACTCTCAGGCCACTGTCCTTTTATTCACCTCCTTTTCCTTCTTTGTTTTTTTTTTTATTTACCGTCTCTCATTATTTTTTTTAATTTTATTTTATTAATTTATTCATATTACATCTCAATGGTTATCCCATCCCTTGTATCCTCCCATTCCTCCCTGCCTCCCATTTTCCCCTTACTCCCCTCCCCTATGACTGTGCCTTCTTTGCTTTTTAATCCCCTTTTTTTTTCAGCAGTCCTGGGGGGTGAGGGAGGGGGCGGAATCTATCCTTAATGCAGATGTGTTCCTAAGCAGAGACTCCGAGCGGGCTAGCCAGCTTGTTGTTTTACAATAGCCCCACACCCCTCACCCGTTTTTTGTCTGAGAACCACCGGGTTACATCATGGGAATACGGCAAAATGGCTTATTTTTGGTGTCAATGGTCTCTTAACTTTGCTTGGGTTATTCTTCCTGTCAACGGTGACAAGAAGAAACCACTAATAGGGTTCCCATCCCTACTCTCATCTTTATTCAACGCTCCCTAGAAGCACCTGGAGAAAACCCAGAGGGCTTATCATATCACCTGCAGCCTGCCTTGAGAAGACAAGAACCCGGGGCAATAGAGATGCAAAGAAGGCAATAAATGATAAAGAGATAGCTACGCATGAATAGGTGTGGGAGAAAGTGGGACGGAACAGTGCCTGGGTTCTCTTCCCTTCCCAGTGTGTGTGTGTGTGTGTGTGTGTGTGTGTGTGTGTGTGTGTGAAGACAGTGCTGAAGAGAGAAGGACCCCAGGCCTCTCCTGGTTTGAGCCTCAGGTCTTCTCTGAGCACACACACAGCGCTCCCAGCTATGAACAGCGCCCTGTTTGAAAAGTAAACATGGCACAGCAGTCCTGGCACCTCTGTGTAGTGACGTGGATATGTCCACGTGCACCACCTACAGTGCTATCTGCGTGATGAATGCCTCTGGGATGCAAGTGTCAGCTGAGCAGGTCTGTTGGGAAATGGGCTCCTCCCAAGTCCCCAAACTTGTTGGAATCTTATAAAAGGTTCTCTGGCTGTGCACTGGTCAGTCTTCTCTGCCTAGCAAGCGGCAAGTTCCAGTTGGACTGAGTGAGTCTTCCTGTGGAGCCGAGGTCTAGTAAGTATCTAAGCGGGAGGGCGGCTGGGGGAGGAAGCTGGGAAGAACAGAAGACAGAAGAGGGGAGGTGGGACACAGCCAGAACGGTCTAGCACAGGTCTAGAATTGGCCTTCCTCATTGGCTGTGAGGATGCAAAGGCCCTAGGACGGCACTGACTTTTGAAAAGTTTCCCAGTCTGTAAATGAGCTGTGAGTAACCCAGGCTTTTAGGCTCCACCTTTGGGTTATCCCCGGTTTCTGCTATGGCTAGCCTTTTCCTTATAACATGGAGGGCAGACAGGAAAGAATGTTCAGGGCGTGCTTTCGGAGTCTCTGTAACCAAGACAGGTGGTCTTTGCGTTGTTTCCGTCCGACGCGATGCTTACACAGTAGTAACTGAGATTACCACTTGGAAGGGTGTGTGGTCAAGGTACGGTGAGGAGAGGGCTAGAGCCAAGAGAAGATTTTTGGCTGAGTCATACGGATACATTGCAGTCATATCCTCTTTATTTTCCACCCTGGAGACGTTGGACAGTCCTTATACCAGTTAGGGCAACTGCAGGGACCCTTTGCATAGTCTGTTTCCAGCTTTGTGCCTCTGCCACCAAAAGCACGTTTTGGGCTTGTTTCTTTGCTTGCCTCCTCCTCTTCCTCCTCCTTGGTTTTGTTTTGTTTGCTCGTTTTCTTCTCATTTTTTTCCTCTCTTGCCCCAAGCCAGACTGATTTATCTCTAAGCCAAAGGTTAAAAGTTCTGACTTCCACTGTAGGAAAGAAAAGGCGGGATTTTTTTTTAAAGGTTGTCTTTCTTTCAGATTCGCCTTGACAAACAGCGCGATGTCTCAGCAGGGCGCCAAAGGTTTTTCCAAAGGGTCTTCCCAGTGCTCCGCCCCCTGCACAAACCCGACGCCCGCCCCCGCGCCCACCTCCTCCTCCTGCTGCGGCAACAACTGCTGCGGTGGTGACTCAGGTTGCTGTGGCGCGCGTTCCACCGGCTGCTGCTGCTTTCCCAGAAGGCGCCGCCGGCAGCGCTCTGGCTGCTGCGGCTGCTGCGGAGGAAGCCAAAGGTCTCAACGCTCCTGCAACAACCAGAGCTCAGGCTGCTGCACCGGTGGCTGCTGAGAGCCCACAGGGCTGCGCCCGAACATCTGTCATCACTGCACAGCGGGCCCCTCTCTCATCCGTCCTTCATAGTAGTAACAGACAGGGTCGGCCTATGGTCCCCTGCACCCCCGAAAGCTAACTGCACTTTGATGTTCAGAAACCTCAACCTATTCTTAGACCTGTCTCCCAATGTTGAGTTTCCTCCCAGGGAACACAAAAGTCAGGGGTGGGACCTCAGACCATGCTATGGCCAGGGAGAGGGTGTGTGCACAGCAGTGTTCAAAACAGGTCTACTGATTTAACTGTCTTCTGAAGACGTCATAATAAAGCTTCTACCTCCTATGAACGCTTTACCTATTTATTCCTTCATCCGTGCCTTCATTTTTCTCATTTTATTGCCCTTTGTACTCCTCAAAGGCTCATCCCTGAAGAAGAACACATCGGCTGCTCTGGGTGGGTGCTCACTGAGGTGGGTGCTGCCGAGTTCATTTTAAAGAAGGGAAACTAACGTTAAGCTCAGAGTCACTTCAGTATGCCTGCAAAATCGAGGTGACCCGCAAGATTTCGGAGCTCATTCTCCTAATTGCTCTGCTTAGCTTGGTCTGCTAAGTGGTCAGGAACCTGCCTGTACCTCCCCCAGAGCAGCCCCGCCCCCTCCCCGGGTGCAAGCAGCTGAGGGTCTCTGGTGTTTTTGGGTCGGCAAGTTCTGGGGTTTTGAACTCGCTCCTACTGAATCTTCTTTCATCTTTCCCCTTCCTTCCTTTTTCTCCGCTTCCTCCCTTTCTTTCCTTCTTTACCATCCTTTCCTCCCGCCCCTCCTCTGTCTTCACAACACCCCATTTTTCTTTTTCTGGCGGAAGACCTTTGGTGGGCGAGAAAACTTTCTATGCCTACCAGGAGCTTGGAACTCACCCTCCCCTATGTCTAGGCAGCTGAGGCACGGCCAGGAACCACAGGTGTCCCCTGGCCGTGGCATAGGAAGCCCTGTAAACGCAGAGTGTACTGTTGATGTTAGGTAAGACCCCTTAGCCTGGTGTCTTTTAGGTTCAGAGGTTTGGTGTAACGACGGGGGAAAAAAAAACAATAGCACAAAAATAGCTGACATTTGTTGAACACCAGTTTTGTTCCAGATACAAGATATAGCTGGCATAGAATATACACAAATATTCATTGAATTTTAATAACCTCAAAAATAGGTTTTGATTTCCCTAGTTTTTAAAGTGTGAGTGGACTGGGATTCAGAGACTTCAGGAACTGGCATAAAGTTTCACAGGTAGTGCAGGTCGTAGGCCTCTGACGGCAGGTGATGGGGATGAGACTTAAAGTGAGATTTGCAGGCAGCAAAGCCCATGGAGTCCTGGAAACCTCCACCACCACCTGGGAGAAGGGACTCTTGGGCTTCTGTGGACACACCCAGGATCTTAGAACATTGCAGCTTGGCTGCTCAGCACCAGTGAGCCAGTACCTGCTGAGCTCTGTGTGTCATCTGCCCAGTGGCTGAAGGTATTGGCTCAGAGGCAAAGCCAGAAATCCACCATTGGTTCATCCATGCTGTTTAAAGCCAAGTCTAGATGGCCTCCCATGTCGGGGAGGCTTGGAAGGACAGTCCCACCCTGCCTCTCTCACTTCCGGTTCTGCGAGTCTGTGATTCCTAGGAGGCAGGGCTTTGTGTGCACTGTTTACAAATAGATGATCTCACTGAGGACCTGCCTCCTCCACACCAGTCAGTGATGCGTAATGAAGCAACAGGCCCCATGACTTGCTGGACAGCAAGGCAGGAAGGGTGGGCTTGCCTGACTCAGAACATAATGAAATGCCAGGGTGACAAGAAGGGACTACAGGGACTGAGTTCGGGGAGAGAGAGATGGTGACTCATTAGGAGACACATGAGTCTGTGGCAACACATGCCTTCCAACATGGGTACACTGGTCCCCGTGGCAATACATGCCTTCCAACATGGGTACACTGGTCCCCGTGGCAACACATGCCTTCCAACATGGGTACACTGGTCCCCATTAAGTGGCTAGCTGTGGGGATGGCGGCTCTACTGGCTCCCACTTATCCATGAAATTCAGATATGTGGGAAATATGCAAAAGACCCAACCAACCAACCAACCAAGCAAACAAATCACATTGGTACAGGTTCTTCCTTTTCAGGAAGCCTGAGGCTTCATGTTTCCAAGATGTTCTTTCAGTCATGTTGGCACTGAGACATCGTCATCATTAGACAATTCCAGCTGCTGGGCATCCAGGCTTGCTGCTAAGATCAGTCTTACCTTGTGAACTTGGCATTCTTTCACCACTTAACACTCTGCCACAAGCAAAGTGTTCCCACTGATCTTGATAAGAAAGCTGAAACATAGCACTATCTTAAAATGGCACAGATTTTTATCTGAGGCAAAGTTTTAAACAGGGTGTTTCTACTCCAAAATCAACATTATGGTCACCCTCCGTCCCCTCCCTGCCCCCTTTTTTCCCACTATGCACTTCTAAGAAGCAGGAAAACCTTGGGTGGAAGCAGGAGAAAGAATATAACGCATTGGTGGCATTGAAAAAAGCTATCTGAGACCACATCCTCACAGGACAGAGGAGAGGCCAGGCCACAGGTGGCTGCAAATGCCAATTCTAGGAATTTAACAGTGTTGTGTTTGTGCCATACAAAAAGTGCTTTTAAAAAGAATTTGGAAACACAGACATTTACTCACAGAACATGTACAGGAGTGGTTGGGGTGCTCTGGAAACTTGGGGCATCTATATAGCTGCATAGGCAGCTCAGGTGACCCAAGCTTGAGATGGCATCAGGCGAGGAAAGGAAATGACAGACAGACGGGAAAAGCATTCTCCCAGAGAAAAGGACAGAGAGAACTTGGGTGCGGCACTGGGGTGTATGGAGACGAGCCAATGGAGACAAGCCAATGGAGACGTCACTGAGGCTTTCTGTCTGGTCACTAAGAAATGACCATAACACTAACAGAGAAGTGCAGAAAGAAAGAACGAGGAGAAAGAAGGGGAAGCCGCACCCGTGATGTGATGGATGGCTTTGAGGAGCCGCCAGGTGATGTGTGGCTGAAAATGCAGATCATCTCTAAACACTGATTTGACATCCAGATAAGAAGGGATAAACTCTGTGGAGGTGGGGAACCCAATCCTTGGCATCGGATGTGGTTTCACTTCTGCAATGAAAGTTATGGGAATATATATATATATCTGGTCTGTCTTACTCATCATAGAAAACTTGTGTAAAAATAGGAAATTGGACACTGAACCCTGGAGATGCCTAATCAATACCCACTGGATTGCTGTGCTCCAAAACAGAAGCCTAAGAACCGAGTTGAGGGCAGCCAGCATGAACAGTCAAAGATGAAAGCAGAAAACTCACTCAGGTTTTTACCTGGGCAGCTCATCCGCTGCTTTCACACCTTGGGTTCTGGAAACCCAGGCTGAAGAGAAGCAGGAGAGAGCACGGCTGCCGAAGGTCGAAGGTCGAGGCTGTTCCTCACGGGGGGGGGGGGGGGCCTCTTTTCCCACTGCCCAGTAAATCTTCCCAACCATTAGAAAGAGTAAGAATTTCCATCTTGATTTGGTAGAACTTGTTAAACAGGCAAATTGGCATCACACTGAGTAGGGGGTGGGGTGGAGAATCCTCTCTGCTGAGGGGGAAGCTGCAGCTGATCCTAATGATTGACCTCTGATAAATCTGAACTATGTCAGCTTGCCTCAGGATAGATGACCGCTCTAGGAGAGCAAGCGCCACAGCCTCTCTTATAAATACCAGCCAGGGTGAGGACAATAGCTTCTACTCTACCTTATGCTGTGATGCATCTTGTTAAGAATGTTGTTGAGGGACCAGGGTTATGGTTTGGTGGGAAAGAGGAACCGAGTTCAAATCCTTGACACCTGTGTAAAAGAAAACAAAGAAACAAAAATGTGGGCGTGGCTGTGTGTGCCTGTAACCCCAGCACTGGGGAGCAGAGATGGGTGGATCCTGTGAAAATTTGCCAGATAGCTGGTGAAACGGTGAGCTTCCGGGTCTCAAGGCAGCAAAGAGGAGCGCAGGAGTGAACATCTTGCTTTGACCTCCACATTCATGCATGCAGGCACACATCTGTACACTCATGTGTGCATCACACATACACCTCAGCACTCACACACCACAGACAGACAGTGTGTGTGTGCGTGTGTGTTAGTTTTGTTGTCAATGATGTAGCTATGTCAGCTCTGCTTATCTGTGAGCCGAATTTGTAGTGTCCAAAGGCCACTTTTTCCTGCTTCCTCCCCCCCAAACTGTTTTTTTCTACCAGCATGAAGTATAATCATATGCACCGAAAGCTAGGAGGAATTAAACTCCTCCTTCTGTTCTGCCCTGACGTGATTTCCTATTCATTCATCACTGCAATCTTCCATTCATTAAACATGGATTGATTGCTCACTACATCCTGGGCACCTTATGATGCAGAAGTTAAACACAAAGCAGTGAGGCAAGTGCTGGAAGTCATCACGGGAAAGCAGCCCTACACACAGGTGGCAGTGCACCGTGGGCTCAGCGAAAAGCATTGCTTGGACTTAGTGCTGAAGATTGTGTTTGACGAGCTGAGAACGTAGAAAAATATTTAAGTTAAACATTTCCTCACCAAGGGTGATGAAAGTGAGATAACTTTGTGTTTTATAGCAAACAATTTTAAATGAATGAACCTCAAGAAGGTCAGAGAAGGTGAGACTGTACACACAGCTGGTCACAGAACAAGGAGGTCAGAGAAGGTGAGACTGTACACACAGCTGGTCACGGGACAAGTGAGGCAAACCCTCACATGGTTTCAAACCAATGGAACTTTATCCAAGAGGCAGGTGGATCATGACTGCTTAGCATAATATTATTTATCTATATTTTATAGAATTTCCCACAAGTATACAAAGTATTTTGAGTATATCTCTCCCCATATAAAACAAACAAACAAACAAACCCCACTGTGTCCAGTTACGGCTGCTCATATAAGCACAGGTGTGGGGCCATCTATTGGCACAGGAACAACCTACCAGCGGCTCTACCCTCAAAGGAAAATGAATTGTCCTCCATCAGCAACCCACCAATGGTGGCCAATAGCTCCTCAGCTAGGGGTGGGGCCTTCTGAGCCCCTCCTGCATCCGTGCTGCAACTCTGACTGCCTTGATCTTGTGCAGGTAACCACGGCTGGTCCAAGCGTACACGGCCAGGATCACAGCATCTTAACAACTGTTAGGTCGCTCCTCTCTTTTCGAGCATACTGAAGATGGCATGACTTAAGAAACTATTGCACTGACATCATTTCTTGATGCTATTGGTCTTTTTTTATTTTATTAGAGTCTTCCCTAAATTGCCAAGTGTCATTAATAACTCTCTACTCCTTCCCAGCTTGCCTCCACTGAATAATTCTTGTCCCACCAAGCGTCGTTGTGAAGTATCGTGTCATTCCACTCACCAAATCATCTCTCGTCCCTCATTCCGTGGAAATCTTTCCTCATTCCCCAGGGCCTTGGCCTCGCTCAGGCAGTGCCTGGTTCTGATTAAAGCGCGTCCTTCCGTTCTGCGCTCTGCCGCTCTCCACGCATTCCAGTTCATTGGCTCACTCCCACCCGTCTCTGCCTGCCTCTCTTGGATTCTCCTTTAAGTCTGAACATTATTCCCAAAGTTCTGATTTGTTTTCTTTCTGTGGAAAATATCATTCATGCATTTATTCATGCCTGTAGCATGATGTCAGAGGTCTTCTCCAGTCGCTCTCTGTCTTTCTGGCCCTTTCACTGAACCCGGAACTCACCAATTTGGCTGGACTGGCTGACAAGCCATCTCAGGACTTCACCTGTCTCTGCCTTGTCCGGTGCTGGGGTGAGACTGTGCTGCACCTGGCTGGGGGTTTGAACTCATATCCTCACGGTTGCTAAGCAAGCACGTACTACCCCAGCTCCTGCTGTGAAAGCTTTGCTGCTTTCCTTCCTGTTTGTTTTGTGTTTGCACAGGCTGCCTTTTCATCCCCAGTGATTGTCGTGTCTGCTTTTTCCTTCCTATTTTATATCACCCCACCAAGCCAATGAGCAGAGAATTTATATATATATATATTGCTTTAAGCCAATTTTTGGTAGAAACAAACCATCTACAGAGAGGTTGGAGTTCTGTTTGTATTTTATTGCCTGTCTTTTACTTTTTATGCATAAAGTAATAAAGAAGTGAAATAGAGAGTGTAAAGGACACTTCTTTCTGGGGCAGTACAGGTCTGAGAGTACTTTAACATTGAGTGGCCTTTCCTTGCCTTTCATTTTGTTGGTGTCTGTCAACAAAGCTTTGTCTTAACGCTGCTTTATACTGTCAATGCTTGTTATTTTATTTACATTTTTGTTTTCCCCTCTCCCCATGTCCCAGTTACTTTTCTTTCTTTTCTTCTTCTTCTTCTTCTTCTTCTTCTTCTTCTTCTTCTTCTTCTTCTTCTTCTTCTTCTTCATTGTTGAGACAGGGTTTCTCTGTGTAGCCTTGGCTGTCCTAGACTTGCTTTGTAGACCAGGCTGGCCTCAAACTCACAACGATCCACCCGCCTCTGCCTCCCAAGTGCTGGGATTAAAGGCGTGCACCACCACACCTGGCCCCAGTTACTTTTCTAATGCTACGATGAAACACCATGACCAAGGCAACTTATAAAAGAAAGCATTTAATTTGGGGGCTCATGGTTTCAGAGGTAAAAATTCACGACCATCAATCACTGGTGGGACACAGCAGCAGGCAGGCAGGCATGGTGCCGAGGCAGTAGCCGAGCCCTTACCCAGGCGGAGCCATTCTCTGTCAAAGACCCACGTCCTACTTACCGTTGCTTTAGATAATTTTTTTCCTTCAAATTCAGTTTTTATCTTCCTGAATTAAATATTCTGGTAGTTCTTTTTCACTACTGTTAATGGAAAGATCATTCTTAGCTGAAAATACCTTGGTCTTCAATATTAAATGATATTTTAACTGAATATAGAATTTCAGGTTGGAAAATATGGTCTTGACCGCTCGTGATATGATTACAATATTTCCTGATATTAGTGGCTGAAAGGGTGCCGTAAGACTCCCCCCGACCCTCAGGAGTAATCTATTGCATCTTCTCACGGGTTTTATACTTTCCGGTGAGAGTCATGTTTCTGATGATTCATGGCTTTCATTCTGTCTTGAAATTTTTAGACTGGAATCTCTTCAAATACCCATCTCACTCCCGATGTTTCCTTCTGGAACTCTCATAAGACGCATTGCACTTTTGTATTCTGTATTTAGACAAACCCGCTGCATTCCAAGTCGTTTCTTTATAGAGTCCGTCCTCTGTGAGTTCCTTCCGCATCCACTCAGCCAGCTGTGGGTTGGAATTATGAATAAAAGCATGCATTCTAAACCTTCACAGATTTTTCCCTTGTCATTATTCACTAAACAATACAGTGTTTACATTGCATTAGTATTGTATTTATATTGTATCAGGCTTTGTAAGTAATCTAGAGATTACTTAAAGTATTTAAGAGGCTGTGCATAATTACATGTTAATACTGCATGGTTTTATGAAGAGATTTGCGCATCCTTGTAGTTCAGTATCCTAGAGATCTTAGAACCAATTTTCCATGCTGATGGAGTGATGGAAGATTATGTTTAACTTTTAGTTTCTTAGTTCTTTTATATATATATCAGAAGGATAGAACTGACTCCTCTAAGCTGTCCTTTGATTTGTATACATTTGTCATGGTGTATACACACACACACACACACACACACACACACACGCGCGCGCGCGCGCGCACACACACATGCGCACATGAGCAAATAATTAAGTAAATAAATGTAGTTTAAAACTCTTTTTAAAAGATTGCTTAGAAAAAGAATGCCACAAGACACAAGGAAAAGAAACTGCCTTATGAGTAGGAAAGAGAATCATTCCTTAAAACTGACAGGCACAGCCTACACATGACACCTGGCTGCCGTTCTCTCCACCTGGGCACATACACACAGGCCCAGGACAAGCCAAAGCCATATAACTAACATGAAATTGATCTCAAACAGGTGACAGATTACTTGGAATATCCTCATAAACAAATCCAACTTTAACTTAGATTGCTTCTCAACATAAGGCCGGTTCATTGCCTGCAAATGACGTCCCACTAGGATGCATCTGTGTGGAGCGGGCTTTGAAGGATGTTTGTAATTTTTAACTATGAACTCAACTTCCAGGAGAGTTAATGCTATCAATAGAGTGAGACTACCAAAATTTTTCTGATGAAAGACCTTTCGGATAAATATTATAAGATATTTTTATTATGCATGTTATAGTTTTTAGATGATTGTGATGTCACTATAAACACACCAGTTTTTAACAAAATGCACTACTGTGAGGTATTGATAATGAGAGAAATATATGTATATAGGTTGGAGCAGAAAAGTATATGGGACATTCCTCTCTATTTTGCTGAACCTAAATATGTTCTAAAGTATAAAGACCTTTTCTAAAATTATGAAGAAAATGCTCTAAATACAGTAAGTATGAATTTTGACCATAAAACAGAGAGAGATTGAGAAGAACCAAACAGCTCTAAGAAATTTTATATTAAATTGTATTAAAAAATAAATGATACAGAGAAAGATTGCCTTTGGATACAAATAAAAACACAAAAAGACAGCATTACAATTTGCACATCTAAAAGTAATTTACAGTATAAGATTCTGTAGCACTCTGGGGCTGGTTCCGGTACATTTTCATACCAGTTCCTCGTCAGTAATGTTTATTGTGAAAGCTTGTTTGGTAGCTGTGGCTGGAAAACTAGATCTCGTATCATTAATCAAAGATCACCTCTCCTCTCTACGGAAAAGCCATTCTCTGTCAAGAGCATAAAGTTTGGGGTCAGTGAGGCAGGAAGGGGATACCTGCCACGCCAGCCTGCCACGCCAGCCTGCCATGCCAGCCGGAGCAGCTGAACCAGTCCCGGGGATCAATAAGGTGAAAGATGCTGTGGACAGATTACCCTGATGTCCAGGACGAGCCTCTTCACCTCTGTATGTATTATCCACCAGCAGTACGCAGTCCAAGCCAGGGAAAGAAGGAGACAAAGAAAGAAAGGGACAGTGAGTGTGGGTCCATCCTTTACAAATGTCTTAGAGGAATGTCCACCTGGCCCAAGGCTGAGTTCTGTGGCCACACTTACCTAGTGAGAAGCCAGGGAATCCGCTAAGATGTATGTGTTTTGTTATTGTGGAAGAAGTGTGTTATAAGTAGGGAAGTAAATCAACAGCTCTCAGCAGCAAACAAGTTTTTTTTTTCTTTCATTGCATTTGTTTATCCAGGGGCAGAACTCAGGTCATCAGTGTCGGTGGCAGGCACCCTTACTGGTTATGCTGTCTTACAGGCTTTCTAATCCTCCTTTAACTCAGGGAGGATGCTCACTTCATTAGTTTCAAATTTACACCCTGATCTTCACAATCTTGGATTCAAAATGTTTAGAAAGTGACAATCTCTGCTTCCAGAGAGCTGCCTAGAGGCTTCTCGGTTTTCTCTCCCCCTTCAGCTGGAACGTGGGACATTTTCTTACTTTTGTAAAAACGTAGATACTTTTTAAAAATATAGTTTATTAATTTATTCTTGTTATATCTCAATGGTTATCCCATCCCTTGTATCCTCCCATTCTTCCCTTCCTCCCATTTTCTCCTTAATCCCCTCCCCTATGACTGTGACTGAGGGGGACTTCCTCCCCCTGTATATGCTCATAGGGTATCAAGTCTCTTCTTGGTAACCGGCTATCCTTCCTCTGAGTGCCACCAGGCCTCCCCATCCGGGGGACGTGGTCAAATATGGGACACCAGAGTCCGTGTGAAAGTCAGTCCCCACTCTCCACTCAACTGTGAAGAATGTCCTGTCCATTGGGTAGATCTGGGTAGGGGTTCGAAGTTTACTACTCAGCTATTAAAAACAAAAAACAAGGAAATCCCGAAATTTGTGGACAAATGGATTGAACTAGAAATGATCATAATGAGTGAGCTAACCCAGAAGCAAAAAGAGTCAAATGGTATATACTCACTTATATCTGCACACTAGCCCAAGGGGCATGTCCCAAGAAAGTCTTCACTTACCAGGAAAGTGGGACAGAGGGGAGGACATCCTATTGGGACTCTAGGTGAGAGAAGCATGGGAGAATGGGGAAATAGAAGGACCCAGAGAGTCCTAGAAACCTACAAATAGAAACTTTTTAAAGTATGTTTTAAACACTGCCCGGCACCCCTAACGTTTGAGATGACTAAACACATAAAAGCTTTCTAATAAGCAGCTCTTTCAAAACTAGTAGTCTGTTCTTTGGAAGCCCTAAACTGGCTTGACTGTTAAGGGAAACCATGGGTGAAGCGTTTCTGTTGAGTTGAAGGGGAGGGGAGCTCCACATGCCCTGGAGTCTGCTGTGGAGGGAGCAGTGATCCTGATATGGAAGTCGAGAGAAATCCCAGGTACTAGGGGCAAGCCTCTGGACCCGCCTGCTTTGCTGCATACCACATCTCCTGCGCCACAAGCAGACAGTAAGCTTCCTGCATCCTATACACCTTGACGTCTCTTTACCACCTTTGCTGCTATAGCCTATACATGGAGGTTACTCAACAGAGCTGTTGATTGAATGTTGACAGCACATACAATGCAATTTAATCCTTGCTTTGTACTTTATACTCATCAGAAAATCACATCAAGGTGTGGTGCATTTCAAATACAAAGTGGCACATTAACCCTCTGCTCCACCCAGCCCAGAAACAGAGGGAAAATACCTGGACTCATTTTTGGCATTATATTCATTCCAGAACTAGGTTACAAACAATAGGAGAACAGAGATGACTGAAAATATTACTTCCTTAGCTCCCAATGTGTTCTGAAAGCTTTTGGGGGATTTGTAGTCCCAAATTTAGCCTTTGGGGGGTGACTATTACAAGCCCTGTAACCTGCTCAGTTTCAGTCCCTTGGGCATGACCTGGTTAATACTGAGTATATCAGAGATAGGGCATCAGCTCCATCCCACCCGATGGCTCATTTCATTTTGAAAATAAAATAATTTCTACATGGTTTTGCTACTGGAGCAAGTTTTCCATCTTACTGAGTGATTGTATTACTTGCAGACAGGAGCAATTATAAACACGCAAAAGATAATTTACTCCAGTTATAACCATTTTATGGCTGACTGAACTTCTCCAGGTCATCTTTTGTACTTTATTTGTTAAATAAACCTGTTGAGGCTGCAGTGCTCCTTTCACTGGCTTGCTCGTGGATTGCTGTGTCTCTTTCTTCATGCTGACTCTTTTTGCTTAATAAAACGTCCAGGCTGTGATGCAGTTTTTCACCCTTGGTTTTCACTCAGTAGTGTAAAACCGTCTTTTCACTATAGTAAACACACATAGCATGCTTCGCGTGCCTAAATAATTTTCTATTTCATAGCTATCTGCTGTTTACTTAGCCACCCCCTTATTATTGGACATCATCCTGCCTCCAGTTCTTTACTATAATTAGGCACAATGTAAGGCACATTGTTTATTCAGTCAACAAACATGTAGGAAGTAGTTAGCCCTGCTCAGCGCTGTGGAAGGGACTGAAGACTGGGAACAGGGGGGCGCGTTTCCTGCCGAGGACAGAGACAGAAAATAAACACAATCAGGCTGCCAGTAAGAAAACTGAGCAGGTAAGGAGGCAGAGAGGGGCAGCGTCCAGCTTGTAATGTAGTCAGGAGTGGCAGGCTGTGTCCCAGGGCTGCAGGATAAATCTCAGATGACTCCTCTGCGCTGGGTATGAGGCAAACTCGCACCGTGTGGGAGGGTTGGCTGCTTGGCGTGCTGGCCAGTGCTGAGCCCTGTCCTCAGCCTGGTACCTACCTTCCGCCCCTCCCGCTGTGCTCTGTGCCAGCGTCCCACCGTTTCCTCCCTGTCTGTCCCATTGCAATACTGTTCCTCCTATGTACAGATCTTGGCACTTTGCTAAGAGCTTTCCCAGGCTAACCTAATGTGATAATCATTTATAATTAATTAGCTAATTAATTAATTTGGTGAAAATCTTCAAATATGATTTTTTTAAAAGGACCAAACAATGAACTCTCAATTACTCTGTGATTAATCTACTTCTTCCCTCTGGACCTATGCAAGGATTAACCCCTTGACTATTTTAAAACAAAGTCCAGAGTAACATCTTTTGGTACCTTCAAATACTGAAGTATGTGCCTCTAACATGTTCCATTTTGAATAACTTGCTTCTCATCGCTATTTCTCGCATAATGAGCAATATTTCAGTAATACAAAAGTAACACAAAATAGCTTGTGCTCACAGCTTTACAATAATCTTAAAGGTGTGGCTTATGCATTGGTTCATTTGAATCTCAGTGCTAACTAAGCCACACAGTTGGCTGCTGTGCCTTTGGGGTGTCTTCAGACATTTTCCTCCCACATTACTCGGTAAAGAAGTAGCTTACTTGACTTAAAGAATTACTTATGCTTTGAGTTAGGTTAATTACTTCTCTTTGGTGCTGTTTCTCTTTCTTGTGATGTCCCTACATTCCCAAGTAATTCTTGCAAACTGGTAATTGAATGTAGAAGCTTAAAGTTAATTCGGGTTCAATATTTCTAGCAAGCACAAAGCTGGGGTGACCTTGTATGCTTGTTGTTGTACCACACAGATGAACTCGCGCCACCTGGATGTCCCACTTGAGTGATGTCGCCTGAGACAGACATGTGCACTTGGATATTGACAGTACCTTCATTCATCCACCTTAAAGGGGCCAGTACCTTCATTCATCCACCTTAAAGGGGCCAGTACCTTCATATATCCACCTTAAAGGGGCCAGTACCTTCATTCATCCACCTTAAAGGGGCCAGTACCTTCATACACCCACCTTAAAGGGGCCAGTACCTTCATATATCCACCTTAAAGGGGCCAGTACCTTCATACATTCACCTTAAAGGGGCCAGTACCTTTATACATCCACCTTAAAGGGGCCAGTACCTTCATACACCCACCTTAAAAGGGCCAGTACCTTCATACATCCACCTTAAAGGGACCACTACCTTCATATATCCACCTTAAAGGGGCCAGTACCTTCATATATCCACCTTAAAGGGGCCAGTACCTTCATACATCCACCTTAAAGGGCCAGAAACCTTTCACTTATTGCTATTATTGCTTTCCAATGATCACTGCTTGAGAAGTCATCTCAGTACAGATTAACACGTGGAGCTTTTCTGTCACTCATTTCTCACTCACTACCTGGAATTGTCGAGGAATTTTCTCTCCAATGGCTTCATAGCTTGAAATATGAGTGATATAGAAAACACAATAACATCTATTAAATTCTCGCTGTGGCCAGTTCTTAGGGCAACTAGTTGAGGGCTTTTCAATTTCTAGAGATAACCTTAAAAGATCATCACTATTCCCAGGTCTCCGTTTTGCTATGCACTGATTAGATGTGGGATATTGTCTTTTTTTTTTCCCACCCATTGTGAGTTCTTTAAAATGGCCTCCTGTGTGGTTCCCACGGAACCTCAGTGGGATTCCACAGCATCCCAGCTTTGTAGTGCAACAGGATAGTTCACCCTACGCACACTGGCCTTAGGAGTAGACATGTGTGTCTCCAAGCATCCCTGCTTTCACTCAGTGGGAAACAGCACTTAGAGACCTCAATGTGGCCACTGTGGATGAAAAATGCCCTGTTTTTTTTTTTAAAAAGTCTTTCTAGATATTTTTAGTGAACAGCTATAAATATATTTTAAGGAGAAAAGTATTAATTCCTAATATTTCAAATTCAAACTTAGTGTTTCAGAACATGTATGTACTTTCTTGGAGTCTCTCCTTTTATTAAAAAAACTTGGTACTTTTAAATTCATACTACAACAAAGCTGTTATTTCCTAAATGATATTATTATCATTATCATCATCATTACTACTATTATTACTATTGATAAGATCATTCAATACTTCATACATTTTCTCTGAGACTTATTTGTATAATACAAATATTTTAACATTATTTGAGATTATTTTTTTTCCTCCGAATCAACTTGATATAGCACTGGCTAACCCCATTCATTTCAGTTTGGTTTTGTCATTTAGAAATGTAGCAATTTTATTTTTGTTTATGCATATGACATTTACATGAACTAACAAAGTGCGTTCTACTTGGTCTAATTTCTTCTCTGGACTCCTCTTTGTTCTGTAGTTAATTGTTTTCATTAAGGCTCAGCTCACATTTTTGTTATTATCCTTTGTCCTTATTTCCAACCCGTTTATTTAGACAGGAAAGCAGTAATTACCTGAAGAGAGGAAGTGGCTCTGCCCAACTGGAGCCCAGCTGCCCTGCCCTACACTGCCCCCCACAGACTGCCCTGGGGATGTCCAGGAGAGGAGACGTTAGCTCACACTTAATGCTAGTTAGATGCCCAATTTCAACTGACTGACGTCTTGCTTGGCTGAAGCGTCCTCCCACTCCAGGCTATGCAAAGTAACCATGAGAGCTATTTTTGGACTCCACATACTGATGAGCGTACAGACAAAAATGTGTGACTACACAGGTGTGAGCCGTCACTTCCTGCCAACGCAGCTGCTGTGATGAAGACGTAAGTGACACAAAAGTGTTGAGTAACTCCTGAGGCAAGTGTGGGGACAAGTCACATGAGGAAAGTAGTCCTGAAATTAATGAAAAAAAAAATCAGTTTAGGGAGCAATTGTGTTTTTTGTTTTTGTTTGTTTGTTTTTTGTTTTGTTTTGTTTGAAGTCTGGGTTGTCATTTGGGCCCTTTTAAGAATAAAATGAAATGCCCTGCAAGTTTAAAAGGAGAACAGGCTTGTGTTTTCTTCTCTCTCTAATTTAATTTAATTTTAAAATGGTATCGGCAACTAGGCAGAAAACAGGGGCACGGCTTTCTTAATTAAACCTCCTAACAGGGTAAGTGCACAATGCAAGACTGTTAGGTCCCTAGGGCATTACTGACCACCAAAGGGTTCCTCACAAGAGTCCCCTCAGCTTCCCGGGTTGCCCAGAAGAGGCTCTGGACTGGCCGCGGCAGCAAAATTCTTCTAATGCCTACAGGGATTTCACAGTCACCTTTCTGCTTAGGTCTGCTTCCTGAGACAACCCGGGGGCAAACCGGGCTCTACCTCCCCAGCCCTCCCTCAGGAGCATCTCTCTCTCTCTCTATCTCTCTTTCTTCTTCTTCTTCTTCTCTTCTTCCTCCCCTATGCCCCTTGTCCTCCCCTAGCCCTCTTCCCCTTTTCCTGGATTAGTTTATGGGCATCCCCACAGGTTCTGATTCCTGCACGTTTAAAGAATGGCTCATACGTTTTAAATGGGAGGGAGGGAGGAATGGGAGGACACAAGGGATGGGATAACCATTGAGATGTAATATGAAAAAGTTAATAAAATATAAAAGAAAAGAAAAGAAAAGAAAAGAAAAGAAAAGAAAAGAAAAGAAAAGAGCTCTTCAGTGATTTCCCCAGTAGTTTCCAGCCTGTCGAACAGGAACGAGTTGCTAAGGTTTTGGACACTCGCTGCCACTGCTGTGCGCACACCAGTTCACTTACGTTTCCAGCATCTGGAAGTCTACACTACTGAAAGAGCTAAGTATAGATGAAAACTGCTTCTGTTAAAGAGGTTAAGCCCATATTCGTTTTTTGGGCTATTATAGTCCTGTTGTGTATTTTCTCTGTCTTTTATCAAATTTGAAAAAATTAAGACATATTTTGTGTGCGTTAATGTGTTGGGAAATTTTGGTTATAGTTAAGTGATTATGCACCACTTATGCTTGTGTGTCAATTTCCGTAAAAATTAAAAAAAAAAAAACCCTCATTCCACTAATTTTCACTCCGTGGTGGTACACACCCAGGGGGACAGTTTAAGGAGCCCTTTCCAGAGGACAAGGGAACACAGGCCCCAGGTGGCCGCTAGGTGGCTCTGAGCTAGAGATTCTACACAGTGGCTGGTGCTCGATACAGTGACCAGGAAAAGATGCACACAGTCTTTGGAGGGATAAGAGGTCCATGGGATGACTTGGGGTGTATCTGTGCCTTGGTTTCTGTGGATTCAAAGCGATCCTCTCTCAGGCCCCAAGCTCGCTGCCAGGTGGCGGGTGGAGGGCGAGGTTGAAGATTTCTGGGCGGGCGGGGGGGTGGGGGGTGGGGTGGGGCGGGGAAGGGAAGGTTTTCATTTCCTTCCTTCCCTCCAGCGCCAAGGTCCCGCTTCTCCCTGGACAGATGTCAAGGGATTTCTGAAGGTCTTTTGGAGGAGCTTTAGCTAGTTCTCATCTGGTGCCACTCGTGTGGCCCTTTTCGGTGTGTTAATTCTCTGTTTTATTAGCTCACTTGCGCACTCACCCTATAGTCACCGATCTTGCCTTTTTTATATAACACTGGCTCTCCTGAGAGAAGTAGACGCGTGATGAACAAAATACATAATGTTTCCTTGAGTGACTGAAAGAGTAGTGAGGCAGGCCAGCGCCCACGGATACAATACGGTAACTGATGTAACGCACACGAGTGAGAAGCCCTCATGTCGCAGGTCAGAGCCTTTGCGTGACAGTGACCCTAAGGAATGATGAATCTGAATCCTGTCACTTGCTGTTGTTGGGGTAAGATGACCATCTTGGTCAGAAATAGAGGTGTTGGACCCATCTCTGTACAAGGCCAACAGACTGAAGCTGGACAACCAATGGGTTTTTACTGATAACAAGGCTCAGTGAGGACGAGATAAAACTGCCAGGTGAGGTGACAGTGGGGCCAAGGGGAAAGTCACAGGACACCATGGGCCGTGGATTGCAGGAAGAGTAGCAGTTTAATCAGAAGACTAGGCATGGGAGGCTCAGGCACTCCTTGGCTGCACTGATGTACCTTTTCTGATTCTTCTAATGATGTATATGAATTACTGAATAAGCTCAAGTATGCAATATTAAAATGTGCACATATATGAATGTATACATATGTGTGCACTTGCACATGCAGAGAAAGGAGAGAGAGAGAGAGGAGAGAGAGAGAGAGAGAGAGAGAGAGAGAGAGAGAGAGAGAGAGAGAGAGAAACAGACACAGGTCAGCTCTGAAACTTACCACAATGTGATCTTACATAAAAAGTTATGTAAAGACAGAGCGATCAAGAGGAGGGAGGCAGCAGTGAAGTGATTTCAAGAGTTTGACGTACAACAGATGTGTTTAAGATATAGTCAAGCATAAAACATTAATATTCTGTGTGTGTTAAAATGACAACACTAGAAAATTAAAAACAAATGTAAGAAACACCGAGTGAATATCTAGGAATCTGTAAAACCAATTTTAAGAGTCTTGGGAACTGTAGAGCAATAGGGATGACTTGTGTCAACTGCATTAGCTAATGGAGATTACCATATAAATGGTGATTGACTATATATAAAATGAAGTTATTGTACTAACTTTGCTTCTTGGACATAAATTCCATATCACTCAAGAAAATCTCTTAACGATACCATGAAGAATGTCATCAACATTTCTAAGGAGCTCTGCAGTGACGTGTTCCTTATGATAATACCATTGAGAGCTTGGGCATTGCTGGCAGGGCCAGAGAGATGCCTGGCTCTGGTTGCCAGTGGGGTTACTATTGGCCCCATCACATCCATTGACCATTGGTCGGTGATGCCACCTTGCCACAAGACCATGGCACCGCTGCTCTCCCAGCCTCTTCAAGTGCTTCCAGGCTGCTGAAATGTTGTGCCTCTTCTTGACAAAGCCGAACGTGAAAATAAAGTTGGCACCAACTTGTTTATTATGTCACAATTATCATAACCATAAGTACATTCTTCATTATTTATTTACCTTTGAAATTTCCTGAATTGTCCTGTCAGCAAAACACTTAGAATGATAAAAGAGCTATAGAAAGTGGGCTTACATAAGCTTTGCATTTCCTTGTTCTAGTTTATTGTAATATGAGGAGCCTATTTCTGAAAAACACTATTTCAGAAAAAAAAATCACACTAAAGATATTTTAAAGCATATATACATATCTATACATAATATGTCACATATATGTACATATTAACATGCCAGCATTTGAGAAAGAGAACATTACTCTTGTCAGGCATGGTTTTACTCATCTAAGTAAATTTATGAAAATCTGTAGAAGTGGCTTCCACTTTTAAAAAATTGAAACATTGTAACAGGAAATAAACTACATACTTCCAAGATGTGGCTTGGGACACACTTTTTCCCCTGTGAAAGCTTAAGTCTGGGGGTCTGGGAAGGGGGTGAGGAAACCCCTCCCCTTCCAGCAGTGTGATTCCGTGCCATGCTAAGCAGCTCTCGTTGCCATGGTAAAAGGGCGGTACCAGCTGTACTGACCATCCCTAGATCTAACATAGGCAGATACAAGGTTTTACTTAGTCTCCTGGCTTGTTCCTCGCTGTATTAAACCTCCATGGATGCTTGTTACATGGTGAGGAAGCTAAATACTTTCTTACCAGAGGGCTACTGTGATGCGAGCCCACTAGAGCGCAGCTGCCTGAGCAGAGTGTATTTTTGTTTCCGACTCTGTTGTTAGTGCCCACAGTTGGGACACAGAATAACTCAATTAAGACTTAAGCATAAGAGACTCATGAAATAATCAGTTCTTTATCTGAGTCTCGAGGATCTATTTCCGTGTCCCTCTATAGCTTCCCTGATTGAGGTGGAGTGCATTACTTCAGATTTCCTGAGCTCTTACTCCAGTGTCATGTCTGGATTTTACTGACTGTCTTAGTTAGGAATTTTATTGCTGTAGTAAAACATTATGATTTTTTTAAAAACTTGGGAAAGAAAGGGTTTATCTCCTCTTAGAGTTTGTAATCCATCGCTGAGGGATGTCAGGGCAGGAACTCAATTAGGGCAGGAACCCAGAGGCAGTTGCTGAGGCAGAGGCCATAGAGGAGTGCTGTTTATTGGCTTGCTCAGCCCTCTTTATTATAGCATCCAGGACCACCAGCGTTGTGCTGGCCTTCCCACATCAATCATCAATCAAAAAAATGCACCCTAGACTTGCCCGATCTAGTAGGGCAATGTTCTAAATGAGGTCTCCTCTTCCAGAATGACTCTAGGCTATGTCAAGTTGACATAAAATTAGCGAGCGCACTGACTGATCTGGCCCCAGTTTCTTTTCACCTCAATTCACTAATATTTGGAATTCTGGTCTTATTTTCTGAGAGGTATCTTGAGGTACTGGTAAGTTTATGAAACTCAATGCGTAGTTCCCACTAGATGGCATCTTCCAGTTTTGCCTAAGGGCTGCACGTCCGTTTGTGCAATCACAAATGTCGCAGGAAGCAAATAAGATGACATTTTCCTGCCCGTGAGTCCACAAACCGTAAATAATTGTGTAGTTAAGCCTAGAAAATGCTTATGTGATAGGAACCAAAATTTTTTTACTTTAAGTCAAGTTTTTCCATGCTGGCTTCTCTCTCTCTCTCCTCTCTTTTCTCTCTCTCTTCCTCTCCCTCCCTCTCTCCACCATCTCTCTCTGTGTGATATTTGATATTTGAATTAATGATTCAGCATTCTTGTTACATGGTGAGTACCACTAGTCAAAAATGTCTCACATGTTGATGTAACAAATAGCCTGTCTCTGTCAGCATGTTCAAAACCTGTTATACAGTGAACCCCACTGTATTGTCTTCAAATTGTTGTGTCTGAACCAGTTGGCCCAGGCTGTGTATTTCAGAGATGATCCAACATTACCCTCCTGTGGTAGACCATTTTTGTTTCTTTCTGCCTTTCAAGTCCAATGAACTCCATGTCCACGAAAGCTGAAGGGAAAACATTTGAAATCTAGGAAGACAGACACT
This sequence comes from Acomys minous, assembly GCF_964271855.1. NCBI lineage: Eukaryota > Metazoa > Chordata > Mammalia > Rodentia > Muridae > Acomys > Acomys minous. The sequence goes on along the minus strand of NC_140499.1, from coordinate 63,838,465 downwards.
TCCCAATAGCTTTAAAAATCTTTTGAATTCTATGGATTTGCACGACATTGCACAGTGTTATTCTTGTGTTAAACGGTACATAGTGGAGCCACCTGAGCTGGTTCCGCCGTACACTTCCAGGGGCATGCGATAATTACTATCCATTTCCATGGCTTTTTGTCATCCTCTAAGGAAACTGATGATCATCAAATGATTAGTTCCCATCCCTGAAGGAGAGAAAAACATGTTTTTTTTTTTTGTTTAGATCACAAGTGGGGGATGAGAAAAGGACTTGTGAGGGAGCAGGTGATGTTTATCCCCTTAGAAGTTGAACCACCATGTGAGGGAGATTGCTTGTTAACCAGCTGAAAAACATTCTTGAACGAATTCTGAGAGGAGGGATAAATGTGAGCCCAAAACAGGAGGTGGGGCCTTTGGAGATTTGGGATAGTTTTGGCTGTTCATTGCTCCACTTCAAGATGCTTCTAGAGAGAACCACTTGAGGGAAGGCTCTGGGCTCTGGCTGAGGTTCTGGGTTCTGGTTGTTCCAGGTTCCACAGAAGAAATCCTGCTGATTACACCAGGAGAATCGTTCCTCAGAGCTGATATCCTTACGATTTTGTTATTGTATTCTTTAATCTCCTTTTCCTATTGTTTAGGTTAGTCAAGTTATAAGTGAGGTACTCTCGGTTAATAAGTTCATAATAAAATATATTTGTTAAGAAAATTGAGCCTATAGATCCCTCTCTAAGCCCCCTGGAAATGTTGCCCCACTTCCGGTTTTTTTACAGGCCTCATGTGAAGTGGACTTGTACAATGTTCGTCTTGTTGCACGTGGCTTACCTCACTTGGTATTAACTTTTTATGGTTAAGTCGAGTAGTTACTTAAGTGTTCAATAGAACTCGGAAGTGAATCTCATTACTTGCTTATAATAATAGGTCATTTATGTAACTTGACTCAGATGATAGTTAACATACTTTTTAAAAGCAATTAATGTTATTAAATCTATTTGAGATACTATCTAGTTATTTAAGAAAATATTAATATTTAAATAAGAAGTCAGAATATTTTATCTACATTAATATAAGAGGACAGCAATTAAGCAAACTAGTAATTTAACCTAAAAATAAACTTCAGTCAAAATTACAACTTTATTTATTATGAATAAGTGTTTATTGATCTTCTAAGAATTAAGCATATTACTATGGGTTGGCGTTAGAGCCCAGTAGAGAAGTTGACATAACATTTTGGAGGCTTCTGCTTTTCAGTAGTGTGAGTACAGATGCTATGAGTGTGGCTTCCCTAGCACCATTTTGAGATCTCACTTGTCATTCTTCGAAGAGGATCTCTAAGATATATTTTTGGTTTCTTAGATTTATTTTAAGGCATGTCCTGGTCCTTGAATCATCACATTGCTTTACTGTCATATCAGCCGTTTCCAGTCCATGTAAAATGTCACTTTGAGCTTACAACAGGAGTGATGGTTTAGGCATGAGATGAAGGGGTGTGGTTCGTTGAATGTTTATGTGTGAAATTTGGATAGTGTCTGTCTTCTCATGCAGAATCCTAATGAATCCATAATTTACATGGGTTGGAAGGTAATTTTGGCAGAATTGTTTTCCTGAGTTTGAAGCAAACTGAAAAAGCATGGTGGTTGCAGTCTGGATGCTACAAGGTTTTGGTGAATTCTGATAAACTGTGTTGATAATGTTGCCATATTTGACACACTAAGACTATACACTTCAACATCGTCAGTTTATAGAGTAATTGAGAATTATGTCACACAATCAAGATAATTCTTTTTTGTCTTTAATGTTTGTAATTTTCGATTATTCCAAATGCTAAGCAAGTATTTGGTCAAAGGTTGGATTTTTTAAAAATATAAAACCAGAATTTTTTTATTTTCAAATTTTCTCTCCAATTTTCTTGCAGAAGATACATTTTTACCAAAACTCAGCCCCACTTTCCCTTGGCATCCAGAACCTCTTTAGCGTTAACTTTCAATGTGTATCTCAGATATTATTGGAGAAATTATTATTATTATTAATGTTATTGTTATTATTATTATATGTGTTATTATAGCCGTGCTTCAACCTTCCTTTTCTTTCTTACTCATGAGTACCTGCCTGCTAGTTTTTGCTCCTTTTGATTCCTTATTTCCAGTTTCTTTGTGGTGATCAAGGGCCACCTAATCCAATATTAGTCTTTGCCTTCTCACAGAATCTGGGTACCAGTGAAAGCACTCTGAACGCATTCAGTGTTCCTATAGTCAGGTCTACTGCAGACTTGAATCAAAGCCAGTGGCACAGCCACTTCCTTATGCAAGAGCCCCTCCCCCCATGCTGTTCCGCTCTGGAGGCAGCATGTGTCCCACAGGCTAGAGGAGCAGAGTAAGGAGACACTCCCCTCCCACTTCCACCTCCTTACCCTCCCCCCCCCCCCGCCCCCCACCGCAGAGCTAGACACGAGAGACACAGTGGTGTTGAGAAAAAAGTTCTTTACTTTCCACAGGATCAAGTACAGGATGATAACCGCCCAGGCAGTTATCACAAGCTCTCAAGATAAAAGGTACATACTCTGTGAGCATGGAGAAAACAGGAAGAGTCAGGAGAGATCTGAGCTCTCTTGGGAAATATCGCAGCATTTAAAGGACACAGGGAAACTGGGAAGGAGAACCGAACATTGCGGAGGGTACTCAGACTCCTTTTTGATGGTATTTCTTTTCCAGACTGCCCTTTCCGGGTCATCAGCAGCCCCCGGAGCTGTGGCCACAGCCCCCGGACTTCTGGCTACTGCCACGGTCACACGAACCAGAACGGTCACACGAACCGGAGCGGTCACACGAACTGGAGCTCCTGCGCCTGCACCTGTGGGACCTGCGCCTGTGGTGGCTCAGGCAGCAGCCTCCCTCAGGGCTGGGGACACTGCAGCCCCCAGAGCTTGCAGCACAGCAGGAAGAGGCTGCAGGCAGACACTGGGCTGTGCTCTTGGGAGGGCACTTGGGGGAGGGGCACTTGGGAGGAGGCTGGCACTGCTTCTGGTTCTGCTGGCAGGACATCTCAGCAGGAGTCAGCCGGCCTGGATAAGGAAAGAGAATGTCTTGAGGCCAGTGTGTCAGTGGGAATGGTTCTTATAAAGCCACACTCCTAAGGCCCATGGCTCCCTGAGCTCTCATCTTTACAGAGGAAACTGGTCTCATGATCTGCAAGGCCTTGCCTTCCATTTTCCCCTGCTGGCAGGAGGGGATGTTGATATTTCTAAGTAGCTTTCTGGTCAACTGAACAAATACAAATCATGGGAAAATGGCTCTTGGAGAGTTCTCTGAGCTGATGCAGACCTCTCAGGAGCATGGTCGTGATGCTGGGAGCCAGAACTCCGGTTTGTCACAGGCTCTGGTGCACCCACAGAGGCCCCTGTCTGTGTTCTCCTCCCTGTACCTTGTCCCCTGGCAGGTCCTCTTCCTGTGGCCTCCACATTAGACACCTCTACTTCTTTCTCTCCAGTCAAGCCCACCTTGTCACCCCAACACCTGCCTAGATGAGGCCCTGACCCTAGTTCGTTCGGTACTCACCAGATACAGCAAAGGCAGGAGGAGATGGCTGCGCTGAGGAGGCTGTGGGTGAATGGTCCAGGGCAGCAGCCCTTTTATCCTTGTCAGGCTTGTGATGCACAGCCCAGGCATCCTGCTGCTTTCACAACCAGGGGAGGTGGCAGCACCCAACGCTCCCAGCATCTTCCTCATGGTTCCAAGAGGGGCATTAAGGCGTCTGTCATTGCTTCCCTGGTGTGCCAGAGACTGCCATTTCTTCTTTCATTCATTTAGCATGTACTTTAACCTGCCTGTCCCTTGTATTTTTTCTGGGCACTGTGAGTGTTGAGAAACATAGAGTACATTTCCCGCACTTGACCATTTCAAATTTAACTGCGGAGACAGAGAAGTCAACATATATGCATGGTGCTGGGTGGGTTTTTTTGTGTGTGATTGGTTCTGATGCTTCAGGGTGTATTAGCTAATGGTCAGAGGGAGGGTGGGTTTCCAGGCCCCTGTGTGAGGCAGAACTAAAGTTCAGGTGGGATATGGATGACAGGCAAAGTTTTGAAGGCCCTGTGCTATTAGCACGACAGTACTCCAGTGTAACTCGGTCAAGGAGTTTTGTAAATATTTACCTTCCTGAGGAATATTTGGTATTGAGTAGAAGAGGACAAAATGATCTTGAAAGGTGGAAGATTGAAGATGATCAAAGAGTGGTAATGATTTTGAATGGGTTGCTAATAACAAGGTTGATGCTATGCGTGTACTGTGTGCATCATAATTAATGAAATTATCCCAGTAACTTCTGAAGTTTATGAGATTGTTTTTAACAGAAACAAACAAGCAAATAATCAGTGGATTAGGCAGTATTTTATTAACTCCTTTCTTGGGGTGTTGTAAAAAGCATCTACTCTTTTCTTGTAAATTCCAAACAATAAAGCAAAGCATGGTGCCATTAATGTACAACACGGTGGATCAATGAGTTGACTGGGCTGGCTTATGAAGCATGGATGAGGAGCTGCCTTCAGGAGTGTGAAAGACAACTGCATTGGAAAGGGTTGGCCTTCCTCCCAGTTCGCCACCCCAGCCTGTACCTGAGCGTCTCCCAGGACTCCCACGTCTTGTGTAGTGAGGACAGGACTGCACAGAAATGGTTGATGGGAGCATCTGGAACTTGGGCTCCAACATCAACAGTCAACAGGCCGCTGGCAGGGGAGAGGGGTTCTAGGCAGGCACGGTGACTGATGACAATGGAGGATGCTTTGCTCTGTGGCTCACACTGTAAGGCAGGCAGTAATGAGGGCTGCCTGTCTGTGTAGGATGATTTTGTGAAAAATAAGTTCTCGCTCTTTTTTTTTAAAAAATGGATCATGTGTGAGTGTGTGTGTGTGTGTGTGTGTGTGTGTGTGTGTGTGTGAATTCAAAGGCAAACTCATCTCTAACAGTAATAGATATCATAACTACTTTGCTATTTGTTTCCCATATTACCATCATAATTATAGCAGAACACTGGTTCTATTTAAACTAAATGATAGGTTTTAAATTGGGGTCATATACAACTTTTGAAGGGACATTTTCATATAAGTATGTTATGTAATGAGCATGTTTTACCTCACATTTCTTCCTTCCTTTTCATTTTCCTTCTTCCCATCTTTTAGTCTGCTTTGTCTTCTACACAGATTCATTTAAACTTTCATGCCGTATGTGTACATGGAGTGTGTGTGTGTGTGTGTGTGTGTGTGTGTGTGTGTGTGTGTGTGTGTGTGTGTGTATGAAATCCAAGACCTACCTAAGAGAGAAAAAAGACTATACTTAATGTACTAATTTTCAGTTGCTGAATACGTGCTTGTTCTCTACAAAGTTCACTCTCTCTTTTTTTTTTTAAACAGACTCCCACATAATGATGTACTTTATTCCATTTAAAACCTGAGGGTTCCACGCTTTTTTGGACATAGGCACAGAACAGTGAATTACGTTTGGTCTTAATGAATGTGACATTAATGAAAGAAAGTGGAAGGAGTGTATGGCTCTCCTTTCTGATTTTCTTCTGGCTTCGGGAATTTCTCGCTCCGAGAATATCCTTAGATCATTAGCAGAGCCAGAGATCCCTCTTCCTTTAAAGGTTTCGCATCCTCTCAGTGGTTACTATGTTACAAGAGATTCGCCATCATGCATTATATTGGTTGGTATGAGAAACGTCCCTGTGGCCTCAGGCATTTGGACATTTGGTCCCCAGTTGGTGGTGTGTTTGGAGATGTGTGGGTGATGTAGGCTTGATAGAAGATGCACATCCTTCACATCCCTGGGCGTGGACTTTGAGAGTGAGAAACGCGGCCTACTTGTAATTTGCTCTCTCGTCTTTGCTCTTTCCTTTGAAAATGTGGGCGCTATACTTTCTGTGCCTGCCACCGTGACTGCTGCTTGCTGCTCTGCCTTTGTGGCCTCTCATTCCTCTGGAACAGTGAGACAAAATAAACCCCCTCTGCAGTGAGGTCAGATGGTGTAGGAAGGGGAATGGGGCAGAAGAGGGAGAGAGGGTGGGAATGGGAGCATACAAACCAGGGAATAGCAATCAGGATATAATGTGAATGAATATAATAAATAAAAAAAACCACAACCTATTTAAGAATACAACTGGCAATCTTCATCATTTTCAACCAGAAAGATTTTTAAATCTTCTTCATTATTTTTTCATCAGCCCACAACAGAGATATAGCAGTTGACACAGTGCCATACTGTATTCATTTATCTAATTGTTTGGCTGGAACAACTACAGAACACACAGAGATACTGAGCAGCAAATAAAATTCCAAGTGCTATAGGGTACATAAAAAGAAAAAATATTGGAGCCTAGGTTTTCTACAAAAATGAATCTTACTACCTCATGTCTATGGTCCTCAGAAGCAAACTTTGTCACAGCAGCAGCAGACACACAGCCATTTTGCCTATAGGTTGGAGACATCAGGAAGAGATGGGGGAAAGTAGCAACAACTGAACAAGGACATATATGACACTTTTACGCAAGTTTCAGAGGACCAAAATATAGTTCCCAGGGACTTTCTGTCCGGAGTCTCATCTCCCTTTATGTAGCAGAGGGTTGCCTGAGGGGCTTTCCTCCAGTGCCCCCCCCCCCACTTGTCTATCTGAAAGCTTCCTGGACACTTGAAGATGGAGATCATTCATCTCACACCTAGGTGAACCATCTTGTCTCTCCCTTCTTTTTTTTTTTCATAAGGTCAGGTGATGATCAACAGAGCACCCATCCTGTGATGACAGCTCATAGCTCTGAGCTCACTTGCCCCTAGAGTACAAAGGCCCTAACACCAGGAGTCTCATCCTGAGGAACCTTTGCTCTATATGGTTTCAACACATTGAGGAAATACAGAGACTCGTCTAGCTGGATGAATCTTGATGCGATTTTCTAGCATAGTCGGTCTAATTGGCACTACAGGAACGAGCAGTACAGGATCTCAGATTCAGGTCCTTGGAGTGTATTTTCAGGATTCTTTCCAGAAATCTAGGACAAGTCGGCAACAACAATTTTTAAAAATCTCATTTTCTTTACAATTCAGTTCTGCCATTCAGTCCCTCTCATCCTCCTAACAGTTGCATCCCATAATAAGCAGCTGTGACATTCTGAAGGAACAGAGGAAGGACAGTTGGAGTGCCACTTATTTTAATGCCGGTTTGCAGATATGTGCCGCAAGGTTCTTTATATAGACTCTGATTTCTTCTTGCAATGAATTGTGCTGTTTGCAAGTGCCCATATGTTCTCTGAGAAAGTTCCAGATTTTAAGCAGCATGCAAGAGAAGCTTACACTAGAATTTTATTCTGATGTTGGGATGCGAGCTAAAGTCTCAAAGCTGAAAATAACAGATGACCTTTATTCACTTAAAGTTTCCTGAGATTTTTATCAGCACAGGACAGGCAAAGAAAACAGAGTGAAACAAATGCACCCACTTTTTATTTTGCCGTACTGAACTCAGGGCATTTAAAGGGCTCTAAGATGATCCTCACACCAAGGGAGTCTCTGTTTCCTGCACTGTCAGCTCAGAACAATAAGGTCCGTGATTCCAGGATGCAGAAACCATCTCATGGACAGTGACATTAGTTTCATTATGACCTCACAGAGCTTACAGAGTCACTCAGAAGTAGAAGCTGAGAAGTTACTGCAATGATTCGGGGGAGGGTAGCGCACATGATGGATTCTTAGAGGTCAGAGAAATGAAAAGTAGAGGGGAGGAATTTAGGTGTGGGATGTCTGTGTGACACTCATCTGCAGTGCATGGGGAAGAAGGATAAAGGAAACTTCTGGAAGGCAGATGACTCTGCCAAAGCCCTTTGTCTTCAATATCTACTGTATCTCCTCCCGTCAGTTTGTCACTAAAATATTTTTATTTACATTGTTTTCTTAAGACATTATTTATCCCAACTGTGTGGAGAGGATTTGACACATTAGCGGCATGGAAGGTCTGTTCCAGATCTGGGGCAGCCGTGTATGTCACTTGGTAATTCTCAGTGCTTAGGGCACACACTTTGAGGAAAAACGTTATCTCTAGGAGGTCTCGACTTGACTCAGGCTCACTCACTGTGGGCTTGGCAGCTGCAGAATGGTTGAAAAAGAACGTAAATAGGACAACTGAAGGGACGCCATGACGTTTGACAGAGATAACCGGGAGCAAACAGCAAAAAGAATAGGATGCCTGGGAAAACAACGAGAAGATCTCGCTGAGTGAGAGACTTTATGAAAACGAGACCCAAGATAGTGTTACTAAGATCAGGCCACGGTGGGGGCTGGAGACCAGACATTTACTGTCGCATAGGGTTTAAAGATAACAACAAAAAGGAGTGGAAAGTGTGGCACATGCATGATGTTTTAGGTTAAACTGATGCTTTGCAGGACCTCTTCGCTCCTGTAATTGTCACCATCGGCCCGTGTGACTTCTCAGCCCAGGAGGCGTAGACAAAGCAGAAAGCATCGCCTACTTGCTGCACTGCGTCATCCAACACTGCCTCTGCGATTCCCAGGGCCCTGACACTGCAGGAAGTGACAGGAGCGGAAGCTTCGACGCTGTGCCTGCTGGGATTGGTACGTTCCGGAGCTGCTCCAGCAGAAACAGTCTCCAGAAGATGTGGCACTCCCCCTAGAGGTAAAGATCAGTAAGAAGAGACTGTAGGTGCAAACCAGGCAGGATATTGGGTGGGTACTTTGAGAGGCACTTGGGGTGGCTTTGGTTTGTCCTGGTTTTTACCTTAGGATACCGGGGAAGTCTAGACACTGCATGAAGTAAAAATGAAAACGATGGTTTGTGATAAGACTTGTTTAAAAGTTGGGTTTGTTTTTTTCTTTTTTCTTTTTCTGTTACAGGATTGTGGCTGTGAACCTACAGTTTAGAGATGGTTCCTGGGAAGACAAGGAAAAAGGAATGCCAGGTCAAGGGATCCTGATTCCAATGACGGCTGACTAAATCTTTGAGCTTCCGCCCCCCACCCCCGCAGGTAGGGGTGGGTGAAATGGGGGTAGCATGGGTGTGGAGCTATCTGCTGCAGCACAGGAATGGGGGGGGGGGCTAAGGTGTCTGCATCACTGAGGAAGATTCCTTCCATCACCTCAGGAAGTGGGTGGGGCTCCACAAGCCCCTCCCCCACCTGTGATTGGATTTTGACAGGTTGTTGATTCTGGACCCATTTCCCCACGTGACTCACCAACATCTGGACTTTTCATGGCAGGGCTGGGCTGCCGAACCTGAGTCTGGAGATTCCTGGCAAATGACATGGGACAGGCCTCAAGGGCTTTGCCTGTAAACCTCATCATGTGTACCCTGAACTCCTGCTCTCAGGGCCATGAGGGACACGTGGAGCAGAGACACTGTCCACGTGACTTTGCAAGCTCTTATGATTCATGGCAAATCTTTTCCCAGGAATCGTTTTTTGTTACTGTTTCAAGGCATAACCTTCTCTGTGCCTCTAACCGGTTCTACCTAAGAGCTTTTCAAACTGTAAGCAGTGAGTGGGGTGCGCCGTGAACTCAACGCTTGTTTTAACATTAACACCTCAGCCCCGACAGGTCTTGAAAGACGTTGTCTTAGTCTGCTTTCTCTTAGGCATTTCCTTGGTACTATTTTGGTCCCCAAGTCTTAAGAAAATGAAGTTTCGATAACATTGGACAGAAAACAAATGCCTAGTTACTTAATTCCGGAGAGCTTTAGAAAAATCATTAAAATTTTAATATATTTATATATTAATAGACACATGAATTTCCTTGCTATTACACCCCCCCCCCAAAATTAGCTTCCTTCATAGTTACTTTTTCATTTTAACTCAGTCTGTGACAGTGCTTTAGCTATCCGTGTTTTCCTGGTTAACATCTGGCTTCATCTTTTTGACTCTTTCTCACTTGACCACTAGCCACGGACTTGGCAGCTCAGACGAGAAGTACATTTAGTGTAATCAAGACCCCTAATTTCAGCTCTGAGGTCAGGGTGAGTGTTACACACTGGTGCAAACTCTGGCAGATCAAGTCCTTAAAACTGGCTCATGTGGTTTGGGTTTTTAATGATGTAAACTTTAAACGCAAAACACTGCAGATTAAAATAATCCCAGAGGAAACTCATTGTATCTTCACACCTCTGAGAACATTTTAGAGAAATTTGGGTTCTACAGAGGCCAGGAACACAGGAGCGTGACACCAGGCTGCTGTGCGACCCTGGGAAACCAGTCTGTGTTGATCACCTCCGTAGAGATGGAGGGCAATGTGTAACCCTTGGATTAGCTTAAGGACTGCATCATTCACAAGCGTCAGGCCCTTGGTGCACAGAATCCGTAGGCCAATCTCCGGCCTTACTGACATATGCAAGTTAGAACCCAGGATATGGTCTCATTTTTATTTGTCACTTTACTCATGTTTCTGTCTCTTTGTGCCCGTGCAACCATTTTCCCCCCACTTTGAATTAAAAGCATCCCCCACACTGCCAGTTTGTGGTGCTGTGGTGCCTTTAGGAAGTGGGGCCTGCTTGGTTGACCTCTAAGAATGGTTCCTCCCTCCTGTGTCCCCTGGTTCTGGACTATGCTTTCTGACTTGTGAGGTGAATGTGTTAGTTACTTATATAAGAAAAAGTTTATTTTGACTTAAGATTCCAGAGGCCTAGAGTCCATCGTAACAGAGCATGGCAGAGGATGGTAGGCGTGGAGACGGTAGGCATAGAGACTGTAGGCATGGAGACAGTAGGTGTGGAGACAGTAGGCATGGAGACAGTAGGTATGGAGACGGTAGGCATGGAGACAGTAGGTATGGAGACAATAGGCTCAGTGGCATGAGGAGAAAGACAGGAGTTCACATCTCACCATACACATGAAAAGGAGACAGCAAACTGGAAGTGGTGGAAAGATTTGGGCTCTGAAAGTCTGCCCCTAGCGGCACACCTTTCTTCAGCAAAATGTCACACCTCCTAATGGTCCCAGAATAACACTACTGACTAGGGACCAAGTATTCAAATACCCAAGACGAGGGATAATTTTCAGTCAAACCACGGCAGTACATTTCTGCCACCATAACGTATTCGCTTTCATGGACATCAACATGCTTTCCACGATGGACTGAAATCCTCCGTGAGGCACTCTAGATGAAGTGGACGACCTCCCAGATGGACTGAACTCGTCCATGAGCCGCTAGAGATGAAGTGGACGACCGCCCAGAGCCATTTATGCTATGCCAGCCTCTTTCCAGTCCCACCATACAAACTCGTCATGGTCTCCCTGTGAATGAAATGTGGTCTGTTGTTTTTAAACTGTTTACAGCTTTGAGCCTAAGAAGAAAGAAAGAAGAGTCCTGGAAGGGACAGAGTTGGAATAGGAGTGAAGCAGTATAGGAGGCAAAGAGGTCTTTGTGCTCATGGGTAAGGGCTACGGGGGGCTGGAATGCTAGGTACACATGGTTGCTCCTTTAAGGGAAGGAGGGTAGTGCCTGTAATCTACCCAGAGGGCTTGGAACAGACATGTTTACTAGCCTGGTGACCTTTGCACCATCTGTGTGGCTAGAGACTTATCCGGTGCTGGTTCCTCCACCAGACCATTACTGTGAATTTTTGTTTCTCAATTAGTCTACAGAAGCTATCTTTATGTTCTTTACAAAGAATTTCGATGGAGTCACATCTGATCTGTATTTAGCTTGCTTTGTTCCTCAAGGAGATTTACGAATGCTTTGTTGTGAACTCAGGATTGAGTTCTCACCGGAATAGTTTTAACCGTTTTAAATTGTGGTGTGCTTCAATATGCCTAAAACAAACAAACAAACAAACAAACAAACATAACAAAACAATCAAACAAAACCCAGCTGGAGTCAGACTCCTGAAGTTTGACCCAGCACTGAGTTGTGTTGAGCTCACCTGCCTTCTTGCTTCCTATGCTGCATCTCTCTGTAGCCTGTTAAGCTCACCTGTGCTTCTCCTCCATAGCCAGACTTGCAACATAGTGTTTGCAAGAACTGACAAGAGCATACGTTGTTACTCACGACGGGCATCTGGGTAACAGTTAATCCTGGGGATGGACACCGGTGCTCAGAACGGGAGTGGGAAGTTGAGAACACCCCAGATTGAGACTGATCCTTTGTACTCTGAGTCTCTAGTCCCTCTGAATCTGTTCCTATCAGCTACGCTGTCTAGATCAAAGGGGCAGCCAGAAGCCCCAGCAGGTTCACAGCAGCTAAAGCTACAGGCCAGGTGTGAACGGAAGAGAGAAGACCTGGCCTGGTTCAGGTAGCAGATCCTGTGCCAGGAGCTTCAGCATCTCTGGGAGCCGTAGCCACAACAGGCCACAGAGCATCTACTTTAGGCATCAGTATCACTGCTGGCTTTGTTGGCAGAACACCTGAGGGAGTTAGTGATCCTAGAATCAAGTGGCCGTGGAAGCATAGGAGCCCATCTGTATCTCTTCCCTGATGGGTTCCATAGATCTGATCTCCTATTTCCCATCTGTATCTCTCATGGGTTCCATAGATCTGATCTCCTATTTTTTGGACCAAGGAATGTCAGAAAGAAAGAAATGAAATTGATCTTAACAGAGAAAGAACCCACTTTTCTTGGGTCTCCAGCTCTCAAAGGCTGTTTAGTCTTTTCTAGTTGGTTTACTAACATCTCTATTTCTACACAATCTGAAATGAGATTAAACCTGTCCAGCAAAAGCTTCCTGGAGGACGTCTTGCAGGATGAGGAAATATTTCAGAACACCAACAGAAAGAGCACGAGGGTGGCCAAGCCCTTGCTAGTGACAAAACCCCTGAAGCATCCATGGAAGTGCTCGTTTCCCAGACCATCTTCCCGCTGCCTTCCCTCCACACCCTCTCCCTCTGTCCTCTGAGGGATACTAGCCTGATTCCCTCACTCCTCCCCATGCTGGATCAGCCTCAGAAGACCTTACAGATTGAAGAGTTCCTGTCTCTGATGCACCCAGACAGAGGAGGGGCCTGAGGAAGGGTAATAGCCACCAACGCCCCCAGCGCAGCACTGGACCTTCATATTTCTGAGAAGAGGGTAAGGCATGTAACAGTAGGCAGAAAGCCCTGACATTTACCTACGTCTTCTACTTAAGCAACACTGTGTGGCCTGTAAAGGCCATGTTTGGTTTCTTACGGTAGAATTCAGTGTGTGTCATGTTCTACTAAAGTACTTAGCCTTAGTGTAATCAGCTGCATAACTGGTTAAGGACTACAAGTTACTAACCATGAAGTCCGAAGCCTTTTACAACATCTAGGAAGTGAGAGCTAAACAATTATCGAGATAGAGAGAGAGAGAGAGAGAGAGAGAGAGAGAGAGAGAATGAAAAAGAAGCTCCTATTAGAATTTCTCAGACAATCAAGCCCTGTGTGGTGGGGGGAATCACTTACAGGATGTGCGGAAGGTGTGCATGTTTGTACCTCAGCTCTGAGCAGAAGGGGCACTGATATCAGGCGTTCAGTTGGTTCTCACAGCATTGAAAGAAATACAGCACGGCATAGAGATGCCCAGTTGCCTGTCACGCCTGTTCATGTCCGTATCAAAGCAGTTTGGAAGGGGAGTGGCTGAGCGCAAAGCCTTCGGACAGAAAGAATTCAAGTAGCTTCAAAGCTTTTGCTCCCTCCCTCCCTCCTTTCCTCCCTCCCTCCTTCCCTCCCTCCCTCCCTCCCTCCATTGCTCTCACTTTCTTCCATTCTTCCTTCTTCAGAATGTGCTGAACTAGGCAGCTTCTTGTACTCTCCATCCCAGGCCTTCCAAATCATCCTGCGAAGATGGAAAATTATTCTCACAGGAGTCACATGACTGCCCAGTTAGCAGCAAACTCAGCCTTCCTCTACACCCTCCATGCTAATTTTTCCATTCTGTCACCCACTCTTCTATTTACTCAATATTTGATGTATTACAATGATGTATCACAGAAAGCATTCTGTTGCACACAGGCGAGGAATTCTTTTTTATTCAACAAAAATTGGGTTTTTAATGCTAATAAATGAAAAAAAAAAGAATTTGAGGGATTTTGGTGGAAAAGGCAAGGTGAAAAATCATAGATATATTGACCAGATTCTTGGATGTATTTTATTTATTTGCTTACTTACTTATTTCTCTACTTAATGTCTTTACAGCATGTAAAGAGACTTGTCCTTTGCACTTTGAGTTTCTTGTTCCTCTAAAACCGTTCCTCAGCTACACTGTCAAATCAAAGGCAGCAGCCAGAAGGCTCAGTAGGTTCACAGCAGCTAAAGCCCCCTCCCTCCTGTCCTCCCAGTCTCAGCCTCCCAGCCCCCTCTCCCCATTTCCTCCTCTCCTTTTTCTCAGAGAAGGGGAGGGCCCCAAGGGGCAGAACCTACCCTGGCATGTCAAGTCTTGCAGCTGGACTAAGTGCATCCTCTCCTCCTGGGGCCTGATAAGGCAGCCAGCTATGGGCTGGCAACAAAGTAGGGAGCTGCACATTGGCCATGCTGCACATCTGCTACATATGTGTAAAGGAGTCTATGTCCCATCCATGCATGCTCTTTGGTTGACGGTTCAGTCTCATTGGGCCCCCGTGAGCCGGGTTAGCTGACTCTGTAGGTTTCCCTGTGGTGTTCCTGACCCCCAGGTGAATTGTTCGTAAGTAGCACTCATGCAGAGGCTGACAGGAGGCAAGAGCTTCCCTGTTGCTGTATGGAAATTAGAACAAGGGTCTCTTAGCTACCTCCCGCAGGCCCCGTTAGATGGCAGGCTCTGGTCAGAGCTGGGAGGAGGAGGGGGGGAGGAGGAGGGGGAGGAGGAGGGGGAAGAGGGGGAGGAGGAGAAACCGTTGTCATCTCAGGGCTGTAGCTGTTTGATGTGTCCGTGGGAAGCTGTTCTGATGGCAGGATTGAGAGGGGATCCTTGAACTGAGGCTGCCCACATCAGCAAAGACACGGTGTTAGTGAGGAAGGCGGGTGGCACAGAGGAGCATGCTGGGAGAGTCTAATGAAGCCGAGCTTGTCAGCATATTTGTTTTGGAATTGGATGTTTGTGAATTTGAATCCTGGAGCTTTAGATAACAGCTGGTGTCTGGAGAGAGATTAAAAAACAAAACAAAAACAAACAAACAAACAAAAAACCCTCTAAAGTGAGAGGAAAACAATGGAGCAACACCTCTTAAGAGAAGAGACAGAAATCCATTGTATCTGAGGTGACACAGCTTGAAAATTCAAATACATTTTAGGCTCTTGTGCAGGCTGCCTAGTGATTTCAATGTCCTACCACAGAGTTGTAGGAATCCTTCTGGGGAGGGACTGATTCAGCTAGGCTGGGGTGAGTAGGAAGATTAACTGAGCTGTGAGTAATCCTTTCTGGGTGTGGTTTTATTGAGGTATGTAGTGACAAGTGACAGCACCGAGGGTTAGGAAATTGCGATTTGGCAAGCGGTACACTGCTTCCCACCGCATTCTAGTACAGCACTGGAGCCACGCTGCTCTCTGAAAAGCACCATCAAGATTGAGTAGATCTTTTAAATAATAAATATTACTTATAAGGAAGATAAGGTATAATTATTTCTAATAAACATTGAAGAAGATGATGTGTCTGATTCTCCTGGGAAGAGTTAAAGGTGTAGGCCTTCTCTTCTAGGTGACGAATAGATAATAGTCTTGGGAAGAAGAGAGCACAGGTTTCATTGGTGCTGTGGGGAAAGAGAGAAGTGAGGCAGGAGATGACTGGCTTGAGGCCAGAGGCATACTCGTGCACGGACTTTATATCATTGTGAGGAAGCTGTTGAATGCTTGTGTTTTACTGACACCACTAAAACCACTGCCTAAAAACCCCCATCTGTTGTCCAAGCTGGTGTCTTCTCTGGGTTTAGTAAATAAATGCCAGTGTCTGCTTATTTGCAGAGGATGAGTGCTGCTTCCTAGGGGCGTGGCCACGCTGTTTCACTGCGTGTAAAATCAGGGACAGTCACTCTGTGACCCAAACTCTGCTTCCCTGCTTCCCTGCTGAATCTCTAGGGCCAAGAGTTGAGCGCAAAATAGACAATAAAAGTGTGTGAAGTGAACAAATGGGCCCAAGGGCTGGCGTCCATACCAGTCACCCTCGTGGGGTCTTCGAGGTCTTCCGATCTGTTCTTTGCTAGGACCTCCTTTTGGTCTTTTGTTACTCCCAGCTTCCCAAGTCTTGCTCTCCCACTCAGGCACTTTACTGGAAACCCTTCTGTCTTTTCCCTCCACTCAGGTAAGAGCTAGCCAGAGCAGGGGCTCTGTTGTGCTTTTGAAGTCAGTCTCAGAGGTGCTCACAGCCTCTGTAAGATGGCAAGCTCTGATCCTCTAGTTCTGCCCAGCCCGGGGCACACTGTGGAGAGGCTGCACAGAGTGTGGGGCCTTTGCCGGTGTCACTCATGTCTTCTGTGTGACACCTCTCAGGCTGGCACAGGTGTGCAGAGCTTTTCCTCATCCTGGGTTGCCCCTACAGCCTGCCAAGTGTCCTGCCCTCAGTGATTGCATTACACACTTTTAGGCCAGAGCTGTGGCTCCTAATTCAATAAATATGTTGATTTTTAAACTTGCTTGATAGATGTCTGATATTAATTTCTTCACATTTCTTTCTTTCTCTCTTTGGATTGTCAAAGTTTGAGTGACCACTTTTTAAAAATTAATTGAACACGCAGAGTTAATTGTAGTTCTGCCTTTGCCTTGTCTACTCAAATATCAGTGCAGAGGAATTTTATTCTGGAACGTGGATGTTCTGCCACGAGATTTCATCCAAAGACCTTCTAGCTCTGTGTGATCTGCCTGGAATACAAATACGCCTTTAATCCAGGAGTCAGAGACAAGCAGATCTGAGTTCAAGACCAGCCTGGTATAGAGTAAGTTTCAGGTAAAGAAGAGCTTAGGTCCAGGTGTGGTGGTACATGCCTTTAATCTCAGACAATGAAGGTAAAGATAGTTTGTAGAAGGAAGCACCCATATTTGAAAATGATGTCTTTTGTGGTGGCACACATCTTTAATCCCAGCACTCAGGAGGCAGGGGCAGGTGGATCACTAAGAGTTCGAGGCCAGCCTGGTCTACAAAGCGAGTCCAGGACAGCCAAGGCTACACAGAGGAACCCTGTCTTGAAAAACCAAAATCAATCAAACCAAATGATCCAAGATGAAAATGATGTCTATTGAATGGTAGAAAAAGTGACAATTCAGGGAAAGATTTGACAGAGTAGGATAAACCAAACTCTCATGAGGAGAGAAAAGGGAGGCTCCTTTAGGGGCAATGGAAAGAGAGAGGAGGCGATTTTACTGGGACTGTAATAGAGAGACAGATTGCAGATAGAAAGAGAACTCAGGTAAAGGCCAAATGAGGAAGAGAATGCGAAGGAGCCAGGAGATTGGAGCAGATCGCTGGAGTTAGTTTGAGACCAAGCAGAGCAATTAAGGAGGCAAGAGAGAAGCCAGATTGAATAAATCAGCTGGGAGAAGAGTTTGAGCCAGAACAGCTGAATTCAGCCAGCCAGCCCAGAGCTCAGAAAGGACAAGTAAGGGTGAGCTTATTCAGCAGTAAGTCTCAGAGGTTGAAAATGGTCTAAGACTAGGTTAGATTGTTTGGAGGTTAGAAGCATCCAGGGTTAGGGCTAAATTAGCAGAAGGAGACAATAATCCGATAGAACAACTGAAGCAGGCAAATAAAAGTTCTTTTTACAATCAGTTTTCTTCTCATTTACACTTCAATTAGAGTTGGGGCTCTGTGACATTCCTTGCCTCTCAGAGGGAGACACTCTCTTGTTCCCCTGCAGGGACATTATTTTAACCTCAGGAGCCTCTGAGTTTCACAATTTAGATCACAGAAAATCTGTGTTGAGGTTGTAGCTTCCATGTGTTGGAGCTGGGATACTGTAGAGTTTCAAATTCATAAATATTTGCCTTTTAAATTCTCTCTATACTAATGCCAACAGTTTCCCTCAACTTTTCTCTTTGTACACTCTAGTCACCTTATAGACTGAACTCCAAACCTCTGGCTGCATCACCTCGCCTTGATCTTATTGAAAAATTATCTAAGATTTCCTCTCTAGCCTTGTTTCTTCCTACAATTCTATTAGTCTCCCCATTCTTGTTTGGTTGCTCATTCACTCACTCACTCATTAATATATTGATTGATTGATTGATTGATTGATTGATTCATTCATTCATTCATTCATTTTTCCTCTGTTGGGAGCAGAACCTTGGCCTCACACATGTGAACACACCAAAGAAATGCTCTCCCACCGAGCTCTGTCACCAGACCCTACATCTTTTTATTTAGCTCATCCTCTGCCTAACATTTATGCCCTTGCCTCATGATTTTGACTCCTTCTTTGTAATAGGACCTCAAGAGCAGTTCATCAAAATAAGTATTGTATCACAGGTTAGACATTTCAGTTTGAAAGGGTCCTTCCATATTTCAGAAGATTCAGTTTGATAGGGTCCTGCCATGTTTCAGAAAAAAAAGACGGTCTTTCAGAGATTTCAGAGCACCAACCAGCAACTCACAACCTTGCTCCCTCTTGCCCTGTGGTAAGACTCTCTGCAGCCCTTCCAGAAGCAGGAAGGAGTGTTAGCTGCTTCCTCTTCCTGAGTATAACTAAGGATTTGTCCCAGAGATGGCTGTGATGGGCAAGGAGCTAAGGATTCTGGGACATGCCCACAGGAGTTCAAAAGTGGAACAGAATGAAATGAGATTCCAGCAGTTACAGAGCGAGCAGCTTTATTTTTGACATGGATATGTGTAGGACATGTGCAGTCCTCAGCTGGGGCAGGAGTGGAGAAGGTTGCATCCTGGACAGTAGACAGGAAGAGATGTTCCTAAGGGAGTTGGTACCCTGGACAGGAATAGCCAGCAGGGCCTCTGGGAACTGCTTTTCCCTGGCCCTTGGGGTTCCTTGTTTCCTCTGAACTCTCCTGTCTCAGCCCCAGGCTCCAGTTCAGCAGCAGCCCCCAGAGCTGTGGCCACAGCCCCCGGACTGCTGGCCACTGCCACGGTCACACGAACTGGAGCGGTCACACGAACTGGAGCTCCTGCGCCTGCACCTGTGGGACCTGCTCCTGTGGTGGCTCAGGCAGCAGCCTCCCTCAGGGCTGGGGACACTGCAGCCCCCAGAGCTTGCAGCATAGCAGGAGGAGGCTGCAGGCAGACACTGGGCTGTGCTCTTGGGAGGGCACTTGGGGGAGAGGCACTTGGGAGGAGGCTGGCACTGCTTCTGGTTCTGCTGGCAGGACATCTCTGCAGGAGTCAGTCAGCCTGGATAAGGAAAGAGAATGTCTTGAGGCCAATGTGTCCAGTGGGAATGGTTCTTATGAAGCCGCGCTCCTAAGGCCCATGGCTCCCTGAGCTCTCATCTTTACAGAGGAAACAGGTAACTGGTCTCCTGATCTGCAAGGCCTTGCCGTCCATTTTCCCCTGCTGGCAGGAGGGGATGTTGATACTTCCAAGTAGCTCTCTGACCAACTGAACAAATACAGATCATGGGAAAATGGCTCTTGGAGACTTCTTTGGGCTGATACAGACCTCTCAGGAGAGTGGACGTGATGCTGAGAGCCAGAACTCTGGTGTGTCACAGGCCCTGGTGCACCCACAGAGGCCCCTGTCTGTGTTCTCCTCCCTGTCTCTTGTCCCCTGGCAGGTCCTCTTCCTGTGGCCTCCACATTAGACACCTCTACTTCTTTCTCCCTTGTCACCCCTACACCTTCCTAGATGAGGCCCTGACCCTAGTTCGGTACTCACCAGATACAGCAAAGGCAGGAGGAGATGGCTGCGCTGAGGAGGCTGTGGATGAATGGTCCAGGGCAGCAGCCCTTTTATCCTTGTCAGGCTTGTGATGCACAGCCCAAGCATCCTGCTGCTTTCACAACCAGGGGAGGTGGCAGAGCCAGGACCATCCACTCATCATCTTCCTGTGTTCTTACTACAATTAGCATCAATAGGGAACCAGGACGTTTTGACATCTGTCTGTTTGACTTCTCACTCAGGCCTGCTTGGTGAGGGGCAGGGATGAGGCTGCTCTTCTCCCATCTTTACCATATTTACTTGTAAGGACCAGGCAGACTCCATTTTGAAAAACAAAATCCATTTTGTGTTAAGCCTGGCCAAGGGCTGAACCGAGATTCCAGGAAAACCCATAAAGTAGAACCGAGATTCCAGGAAAACCCACAAAGTTGTCTAAACAGAAAAATTCCCCTAGCAACACAATCATCTCTCCCTGGGAAGGTCCAAATCTACTCTCTGCTGGTCAAGCTGAGCAGGAGGTGATCTGGCACATAGCGACGAGCAATTAGGAAATCCAGGCCAAAGTTCCTAATGCCCCCATGACTGCTTCAACCAATCTTTTCTATAGGTCAACTTGTCCCTACACCTGTAACCCAACTATGGAACGCCAAGGCTTTTAACTCCTTGCTTATAGCTTTTCTGTCCAAATGTCATCTAATCATACACTGTATCTAATCATATAAAACCTATAAAAACCCCTCTCAATTGAGACTTGGGGCCACTTCCCTGCATCTGCTGTGTCAGTGCATAGGAGGTGTTGTCAGGGCTCAAGTCTGTAATAAAGCCTTCCTTGCAATTGCATTTGGATTCGGCTCTTGGGTGGTCTGTTTGCGGGGGGGGGGGTCTCTCTCAGAATTTGGGCATAATATACTCAGTTTATATTCTTAAACACAAGCTCTGTGCCATGGTCTTTGCTGGGAAGCCGTAACATGGACTAACGTGCTGCTTCCTGTTTTTGGTTAGATTAAGATTTATTGGGGGGGGGGGGGAGGTGAAACTATTGATACACACACTTGTAAATAAGTAGCGTCAAACATGCCATGGCAAATGCTATCATCTACCTATGTGCTATGTCACCAGGCTTTAGTGCGTGGCCTTTGGTGGACACTCACTTCATCTTATATGTAATCCAGAGTGTCCCGCCATATCTGGGTGTAGCCAGTGGCTATACTCTTACACTGTGGTGATGAGACAAGTAGGAGAAAATGTCAAAGTCGATCAAAGACCTTGTCTAGATGATAGGGCTCACTAAGAAGAAGACGGAGCCCAGAAGTCTAACCTTAGCGTTTCTGGAGCGGAGGGAGGTTGGGCTCAGTTGTCATTTGTTTGAGGAGAACAACGTAGAATTTAAAACACATGAGGCTGATCTACTTCACAGGCCTGGGGACTTCCCTTATTTCAGCTGACCATTTGTCACCTACAGTTTCAAAGGAAAAAAAAATAGCTACCAAGGACATATCCAGTAGGGCTGGAGCGATGGCTCATTAGTTACAAGCGCTTGTTGCTTTTGAAGAGGACCTGGGCTTGGTTCCCAGCATCCACAAAGATGCCTGCAACTGACTGCAACGTCAGTGTCAGGAAATTCAATGTCCTCGCTGACCTCTGTGGGCACAAAACACATATGTGGCATATACGCATACTCGGAGACACTCCACACAAAACAAAAGAAATAAACCACAAAAGGGACATGATCAAAATGTAATAATTTACTTAAATTATATTTTAAGGTATGTAACACGTTTATACGTTAGGACAAAGCTAAGTGTTCCTGATTTATTTATGACTGGTTATAGCCCTTTTAAAATTGTACAAGCTTGTTTGTGGGACACCCTAGATGTAATGTTTCCCCACTGCCTTACTCTCCTGTCACTATGAGACTAAATGTCTACTTGCTGTTAGAGGAAAAAAAAATATTTCTTAAGAGGATTTCTCTCTCTCTCTCTCTCTCTCTCTCTCTCTCTCTCTCTCTCTCTCTCTCTCTCTCATTTGAAGTCCTCTGCTTTGGCACCAGTGTCATTGGCTTATTTTTCATAGACATGTGTGGTAATGTGTATCCTTAATAAAAGAAACGGCAGCTCAGGATGCTAAGCAGACAGGGAGGGACACCTGCACACACACACACACAGTTTCTCTCATGATGGACATTTGACTAGTATTGTATGATGTCCACAACCATATCATGCCACAAGAAGGGTAATGAGTGTCTCCCTGGCCTATCACAGGGCAATGCTGGTCTCCCTGGCCTACCACAGGGCAGTGCTGGTCTTCCTGGCCTACCACAGGGCGATGCTGGTCTCCCTGGCCTACCACAGGGCAGTGCTGGTCTCCCTGGCCTACCACAGGGCAGTGCTGGTCTCCCTGGCCTACCACAGGGCAGTGCTGGTCTCCCTGGCCTACCACAGGGCAGTGCTGGTCTCCCTGGCCTACCACAGGGCAGTGCTGGTCTCCCTGGCCTACCACAGGGCAGTGCTGGTCTCCCTGGCCTACCACAGGGCAGTGCTGGTCTCCCTGGCCTACCACAGGGCAGTGCTGGTCTCCCTGGCCTACCACAGGGCAGTGCTGGTCTCCCTGGCCTACCACAGGGCAGTGCTGGTCTCCCTGGCCTACCACAGGGCAGTGCTGGTCTCCCTGGCCTACCACAGGGCAGTGCTGGTCTCCCTGGCCTACCACAGGGCAGTGCTGGTCTCCCTGGCCTACCACAGGGCAGTGCTGGTCTCCCTGGCCTACCACAGGGCGATGCTGGTCTTCCTGGCCTACCACAGAGGAATGCTGGTCTCCCTGGTCTACCACAGGGCGATGCTGGTCTCCCTGGCCCACCACAGGGCAGTGCTGGTCTCCCTGGCCTACCACAGGGCGATGCTGGTCTCCCTGGCCTACCACAGGGCGATGCTGGTCTCCCTGGCCTACCACAGGGCGATGCTGGTCTCCCTGGCCTACCACAGGGCAATGCTGGTCTCCCTGGCCTACCACAGGGCAGTGCTGGTCTCCCTGGCCTACCACAGGGCAGTGCTGGTCTCCCTGGCCTACCACAGGGCGATGCTGGTCTTCCTGGCCTACCACAGAGGAATGCTGGTCTCCCTGGTCTACCACAGGGCGATGCTGGTCTCCCTGGCCCACCACAGGGCGATGCTGGTCTCCCTGGCCTACCACAGAGGAATGCTGGTCTCCCTGGTCTACCACAGGGCGATGCTGGTCTCCCTGGCCTACCACAGGGCGATGCTGGTCTCCCTGGCCTACCACAGGGGAATGCTGGTCTCCCTGGCCTACCACAGGGCAATGCTGGTCTCCCTGGCCTACCACAGGGCAGTGCTGGTCTTCCTGGCCTACCACAGGGCAGTGCTGGTCTCCCTGGCCTACCACAGGGCAATGCTGGTCTCCCTGGCCTACCACAGGGCAATGCTGGTCTCCCTGGCCTACCACAGGGCAATGCTGGTCTCCCTGGCCTACCACAGAGGAATGCTGGTCTCCCTGGTCTACCACAGGGCGGTGCTGGTCTCCCTGGCCTACCACAAGGCAATGCTGGTCTCCCTGGCCTACCACAGGGGAATGCTGGTCTCCCTGGCCTACCACAGGGCGATGCTGGTCTCCCTGGCCTACCACAGGGGAATGCTGGTCTCCCTGGCCTACCACAAGGCAGTGCTGGTCTCCCTGGCCTACCACAGGGCGATGCTGGTCTCCCTGGCCTACCACAGGGCGATGCTGGTCTCCCTGGCCTACCACAGGGCGATGCTGGTCTCCGTGGCTTACCACAGGGCAGTGCTGTGGCTGGATGTGGAACGGTGAACTACATGGCTTCTCCTTTGCTGGCTTTGCTGATGGTGCCAGGCCCGATGAAAGACACCATTAGAAAAAGGGCATATTCTAATTAGAGGCTACTCCCAGGAAATTCTGGGCTACCTACAGGGCCCATGTATGTTCTGTTGTGGGTTCCTGGTGTGAGAGAACCATCCATCATCTTCCATGGGCTGAGCACTTCGCCTGAACTTCTGTTGTAGAATGAATATTTGCTCTCCCTAAAACTTGTGTGGAAACTCTACCCTAATTTTTACAGTATGAGAAGAGCAAGTCCTAGGAGAACAACTGAAATACAAAAATCCTGTAAGAAACATGCTTTGGCTCTTTTGAGGCCATTTGTTACAGCAGCCTGAACGAGCTAAGAAAGTCCCTAGCTTTCCATATATGACTGTCCTGAGGAACCTCTCTTTTTATGGAGGTCACCAGCTTTCTATATGCTGTATGCATCCTCCTTATTCAAAGTTCCTTTTACATCCAGTTCACTAAGCCATTCATCTCTCTGAATTTTCGGTTAAACGCATTTCATGGGACATGCCCCATGAGCAAGGCAGCAGGGATTGTGTTATGAATACAGGACAGATAGCAGGAGTAAGGATCTCAGTGTCCAGAGCTAGGGCCTCAGATCCTTGGCAGAAGTGAGTACTGATATTGCCAATTTTGTGACTCTTCAGAAGCGAGGGCAGGCACCATTTTTGAGCAGGTGGGTAAACTCTTTTTTATTTTATTTTTATTTCTTATTTTTTGCAGGTGGGTAAAATCTTAAGTTAGTTGGGACCACCATTTGTGAAGTAACCTCGGTCACATATTGGCAAGTTTCACCTCAAAGAATTCAGAAGTCATCGTCAAGGAATCTTCTCATGAGATGAAAAACACACTGCCGTGTTTTCAGTTGTCCCGTCCCTACCTGCCTATGGAGTCTTCTATCCTGGAGAAGAAACTGTCCTGCCTGGAAGCACAAAGAACGTGAAAACTGCACTGCAAGGTTCCTGCTGGGACAAGTGGCACATCATGGGGAGTGGGTGTCCTGTGATCCAAAGAAGGCAGCAGCTGTTCAGAGCCCGGCGCAGATGCACGGCTTGGGAGGAGGCCTTGCCTTACTGATGCTCACGGGTGCCATGACGCAGGCCTGTAGCCTTTCAGGGTTCCCTCCCTGGAGCATTCTGCTCAGATCCTGTCAGTGGTGACTCTTCCCTCCCAGCTGAGCAGAACCAATTGCCAATTCAAAATTTCCTTGTTACCACAATGAGCTCTGCTAGATGTCACTTGGGTGAGTCACACGTAGGTAAAACTGGAGGAAAGGGACGGACGCTACACAGCATGACTGTTGTTACATGTCAGAAAACCCACCTTTGTAGGGTGTGCAGTTCAGAGGACTCAGAATATTCAAAATGAACAATTATAATCACTCATTTCATAACACTTTTACTACCATCTGAAGAAAATCCATACTCAATATAACCCACACTCCCAATTCCCTGTTGCCCCATGGGACTCTATGTAAATGAAATGATTTAAAAACAAGAGCCTTTTATTCTGGTCTTTTTCACTTAGCATATTTTTTAAAAATTCTTTCAGTCATTTATTAAAAGTTCTTCCTAAAAATGGAGCTGGTGAACTGGCTCAGTGGTTAAGAGCACTGGTTGCTCTTACTGAGGACCTGGGTTCTATTCCCAGCAACCACATGGTGGCTTTCAACAGCCTATAAGTCTGGTTTCTTGGCATATGACACCCTCGCCTTGCGTTCATGGGCACCAGGCATGTGTAGTGAACAGACATATGTGTAGGTCAAACACCTATACATGTAAAATAAAAATGTTTTAAAGGCAGTGATATTCAGAAATAGATTAAATCACCAAGCAGCTAGAGCACAGCACAGGCAGACAGGTAGGAAAAAGCAAATAAACAAAACAAAACAACAACAAAACTGGTTACCTCTTAACATCATGTACAAGTACATTTTATCACTCTTTCCTCAAAATTTAAGGTTCAAAATTCAGGAAGTAAACAACTCACAAGGCTCAGAAAACTCTTGAACCTTACAGGATTAACAAAACTCCCTCCCCAAGATTTACATAAACAGTAGTGATTGCTGGGAATGAGACTTTGCAACCATTGAATGTTCCTGAAAGTCACACAAGCTTCCAGAGATACAGCATTCATGAGTTATCACCTTTGCTGGATGGACACTGTGGTAACGAGGCTGCCTTGGAGCAACCCATGCTCTTGTTTACAATGCCTCATCCCTGCTCTGTAAATAATCCCAATAAATATTAGCTTGCGAAGCTGAAATTATTTTTGGGGAATCATTACTTTGATCTGCCATTGGTGCTCTTATCTGACGTAAGTAGACTTTCGTTGCTGCTGTTTTTTGACCAATCACATGAAGTGGAGAGAAAGATTTAGAGTTGTAAACTTCGGTTTCCTGTGTGTACTGTCCTCTGGTCCACAGATACCAATGTCCTCAGTACCAGTCTCCAGCCGGTCAGAGGCCGTCTGCCTTTGCTGGTCACCACTCCTGCCATTCTTAACTAAAACTTTCACCTCCTGCTCCTCACATGTCTGAGACACCCAGAGACTCAAGAAGAGTTTTTGCCTGGAGCTGGCCCAAGGACAGTGTAGTGACTGATGCTTGGCACTCAGAGTATCTATATAAGCATCTTGGGGAAAGATTCAGGAATCAGAGTTGAGGCCCACGGACCTTATCACCAGATCCTGTGTTTCTTGCTCATTGGTCAAGATCTGGGGAAAGGAGGAAAGAAGAAAGAAAGATAAAATTTCCCTGGGAAATGTCCTAAGACCATCCAAGCTCTTGCTTGTTAACCTCGTGATGGGCTTGTTTCAGTCTCCCTCTCTCTTTCCTTTGCTTTCAAAACAGTGTTTTCCTTCTTTGTTTTCATTAAATTTTTATTGTGTATTTGAGTTTTACTTGTACATACGGATGTCTGTTTCCCATGCATACGCAGTATCCATCAAGGCAAGAAGAAGATGTCACATCCTCTGAAACTTGATCCACAGGTAGTTGTGAGCTGCCACGTGGGTGCTGGGAGCCAAACTGTAATCATCTGGAAGAGCAGCCATTGCTGTTACCTGTGGCGCCATCTTTCTAGGCCCGATTTTCTTTAATTATTTAAAAAAGACAATGGTCCCTTCAGTGGCACCTATACTAAACTTGGAATGATACAGAGGAGGTTTGCTTAACTCCTGGACAAGGATGACGTATAAATTCATGAAGCACTCCCTATTTAAAAAAAAAAATCAAACTGGTATTGCAGACCAGATACTGTGATAGACATTTAACTCATGATAGTATAAACACATCTACCCTCAAGTGCATATGGCACAGTCAGTGCTGATTGGATAACTTGCTGTGTAACGGG
This sequence comes from Acomys minous, assembly GCF_964271855.1. Lineage (NCBI taxonomy): Eukaryota > Metazoa > Chordata > Mammalia > Rodentia > Muridae > Acomys > Acomys minous. The sequence continues at coordinate 63,811,536 of NC_140499.1, read as the reverse complement.
ACAGATGGATAGGTAGTCAGGTCACCGCATGGAGTGACAGGCTCACCGATGAACACCTGAGAAGTCATCAGGCGTAGGCAAGAGTTCACAGGTATCAGGATTCTGCTGCCTCATGCGTTGGGATGCTGTCATTTAATGTCACTTGGGAGTGACTGAAATGAGGTCAGCAGCCTGTCAGAGCTGACAGTGTTGGGTGTGCAGCAGGAACAGCGAGATGAGGAGCTCCACTCCACCAAAGGGATGGCCTGTTTGCGGGCCCTGAGAGTAATACATGACACTCAGGAAGCAGGGAGGTCCCCAGAGAGCAGATGACATACACAGCGCTCATACCTGAGAGCAAAATTTTATGTATAATAAGAGCAGAATAATAGGCTCAGTAAAAAAGAAAAAAAATGCTGATTCAGGAGCCCAGTATTCCTGGATTTGCATCCTGATTTCTATAGGTGACGACTATCTTAAGGTGTGGGTGTTTGGGAGGAGAAAAGTCCACTGTGTGGTGAAAGCATACTGGGTATAGATGCCAGAGTCAAGACTTAAACCGCATCTACCGAGCAGCATGCGAGTCTGTCGCTTCATTTGTCTCTAGGTTTGAGACACAGGTCACGGAAAGAGCTAACTCACTTAGGTTGAGATAGAGGGAGGGAATCAGCTGAAAGGCAAACTATAAATAATAAAAGGTGATTGATAATGAAGAAATGTAGCAGTGACTCTGTGTACGCCTGACGTAGTCCGGTTGACATAATGCAGTCACACCCGTGGAAATTTAAATTAGCTTTGTCAAACTTTCCTGTTAACACTAGAGACACGTTTCCTTCTGATGCTTAACCAGAGGCATGGAACGTGAATTGCAGACACTAACCAGCACAGTGGTTTTCAGTCTCCACTTTCCAGGGGAAGGGTTTTGCCCGCTGGTTCTGGGTCCATGGCTCTTTCTTTGTCCACACAAGACACTATATACACATGGTGGCAGCTCCCAGACCATCTTATCAATCTGAACAGATTTGGGTCATATTTTGTCCATACCTTGACAGAATTTCTGGGCCATGATGGGGTGATAACCAAAAGTTTCTCCAGCATTGGAGTCATGAGCGTCTTGTGGTAATGGCAGTGGAGGGTCCCACTTCAGGGGGGTTGTGTCGCTCTGGAGAGTGGTCCTGGTCAGTACTGTCTCTCACCACTGTTTGGAAACTCTTTCGGTCATTAAATGATATAGATTTCGAAAACCTTGAGTCCTTGGATCTTAGAGTGAAAATAAACAGATATTTTCCAGCCTTGGTTTTTTAAATCCTGTCAACCTCTAAAGTCTCCTCGCTTTGGTGGGCTGCTCTTTTACCGTAATGTTTCTCACAATCTGGCCAGGGGAGGAGACAAGTGGAGGAAAGGATCGCAATCCAGAGGGAAACCGAGTCTTATGTTTTAGGTTCCAAACTGGGGGACCAAATCACTAACAAGGGGCTTTGAGTCATATGCTAGGGCATTAATTTCTGAATATTAAAAAAAAATCAAATATACAAACAAACAAAAACTCAACTTGACGGAGGCTAAGTTAAATAGAAGACTGTTTCTGTGGATGTCTTGAAAAGTCTCAAGGAAGGGTCAAGTGCCAAGCGGCCAAGAGCTGGGACTTAGAAGCTGTGAGTTCTGGGTTCTGGGATGAGGCAGTTTCTCCACTGTAAAATGTATGGCCTTTCAGAGAAATGACCTTACAAATTATTTACAGGACTGAGTGTCCATTTCTTAGGGGTTCCTCACACAATGATCTCTAGTGAAGCATTGATCAGAGAGTTGTATAAATCCACAATCAGACCACTATGTCTCGGTTTCCCTTCCCCTTTGTTTTGACTGCCTGGCACTCACACCTGTCACTGTCTCCTTTTCTAAAACCCTCAGCTCCCTCTCAACCCTTGACATACTATATTTTAACTTAATTTCCTCCTTTGACTTCTGTGCTAGAGTTTCTTTGTGTCTGTACTTTGTATACCATCCTCCTTTACTTCTTCACTGAATTTGGAAGTTTTCCAGTCTCAGTGTTACTGGTTGGCATCTTACAATGGATGTTCCTTGCTGTCAGGGCTAGCCTGTGTGTCTATAGGATGCCTAGGGCTGTCCCTGGCCTCTGTTCACAAAATGCCAGCAACGTTCATCATAAGCAGAAAATTATTTTAGTTTAAAAATTTTATTAGCATACAAAGATTTAGGTTTAATTATGAAAAATTACAACAAAATATGGTTCTCTTTCTTCCTTTTCCCATTCTCTCTTCCTTCTTTGTTGTTAGCAATGGGGCCCCTCAGAGCCAGCTGCAGGGGATGAGGACAGCAGGACAGCAGGCATTCCCACAGCCAGTCCCAGAAACTCAGTGACAGCAGCACACACAGGCCGTCACCAGCTGCCAGGATGGGACACTAAGTTACATGTGCTCTCCTGTGCATGTGCTGGTCCCTTAACTACACTCTCTCTTTTCCCCACTCACCCAGATACAGTCTATGTAACGCCTTTTTAAAAATTATGTTTATTTTGTCAACATATACATTTAAATTATTACAGATGAATAAAATTAACTACACACAACAGGAAGAACCATGCGGCAATCAGGAATTATATAAATGTTACACTCATAGTGACTTGGCTATTTGTATTTGGCAAACTTAAAGCAAACATCTTTCCTGTCTTGTTGGGTCTAAATTTCTGAACAAAAATCCATATCTATCATATCTCATATCTAGTAGCTTAAGACATCTATCTTGATCTAATAAAAACATCTTAATCCGTAACAAACTAAGCTTAATTATAAGACTAATCTATCTGGTCTTCAACCGCATCTGAGACTTAAGAAGGAATAAAACTTAATTACCTGAGTGAACCAGAAGTGCAGGTTAGCAGCTTCCAAAATGAAGACATGACTGAGACAGTTTGCTGCCTGAACAGTCAGCCAACGCTCTCCATAATGTGGTACAGTGGCTCTGACCTCTCTATAATCAGTGGCTCTGACCTCTCTATAATCAGTGGCTCTGACCTCTCTATAATCAGTGGCTCTGACCTCTCTATAATCAGTGGCTCTGACCTCTGTAATCAGTGGCTCTGACCTCTGTAATCAGTGGCTCTGACCTCTGTAATCAGTGGCTCTGACCTCTCTGTAATCAGTGGCTCTGACCTCTGTAATCAGTAGCTCTGACCTCTATAATCAGTGGCTCTGACCTCTCTGTAATCAGTGGCTCTGACCTCTCTGTAATCAGTGGCTCTGACCTCTGTAATCAGTGGCTCTGACCTCTGTAATCAGTGGATCTGAGCTCTGACCTCTGTAATCAATGGCTCTGACCTCTCTGTAATCAGTGACTCAGACCTCTGTAATCAGTGGATCTGACCTCTATAATCAGTGGCTCTGACCTCTGACCTCTGTAATCAGTGGATCTGACCTCTGTAATCAGTAGATCTGACCTCTGTAATCAGTGGATCTGACCTCTGACCTCTGTAATCAGTGGATCTGACCTCTGACCTCAATACCTTTTTAATAAAGCCTCCCACGTGGATTCTTCACTTAGCTCTGCTGCCTAAATCCCAACACTTGTCCCTCTCACCTCACTATTTTCCTTTCCACTGTGCTGTTAAGTGTCATTTTTTGTGGCCCACGCCCTGTCCTACCATGACTTGCTCCTATACCCACTCACAGGTTTTTCTTTTCTTTTCTTTCCCATTCACACAAACACTAACAGTAACTTCATATGAGAGAAAGCAGGCAGGTTTTGTCTCTCTGAGTCTGGGTGGCCTCGTTTCATGACACTTTATGGATTCACTCATTTTCTTACAAATTTTCACAATTTTTGGTCTTCTTTGCGGATAATTAAAATTCCATTGTGTACACTTGCTACATTTTTCATTATCATCCATTCTTCTGTTAATGGTCATCGAGGCTGGTTCCATTTCCTTGCTTCTGTGAACAGGTAAACACTAAACACAGATGTACAATTATCTCTCTGGCTGGATATGATCCCCTCTGTGTACGTGCCCAGAAGCAGAGCCGCTGTATTATATGGTAGCTCTGATTTTGACTTTGAGGACCTTACACAGTGACTTGTACAGTGCCTTCACTCACTTATTTTTCCACCAGAGTTGCTCTTCCCCCACAACCTTGCCCATTTTATTATTATCTATTTTCTTGGTCATAGCTGATCTGACTTACGAGAGATGAAATCTCATAGTGGTTTCTAATTTGTATTCCTTGATTCTAAGCCCATTTTTTTAACGGCCAAAATTGTCAATGGGTATTTCTATACACCCACTGGAAAGCCACAACACCTCTACTTAAAAACAGTGGGTTGCTCTGTTTGAACACTTACCTAACTGCTAAGTCATTGTTTCTTAATTAGATGCTAGAAATCACTCATCATGACAAACAGTAGCTCCTCACAGTAGCTGTGGGGTTCCCCATGAGATGAATACACATGCCACATGTCACATGACACCTCATTCCCTGTTAGAGACCCTGGTCCTGTCCAGTTCCTCCCCTGCAGCTTCAACCCAGGTGAGCATTAAAGGGTCTGACAGAGCTCTGCACTATCCTCAGGGTTGACCTGTGCTTTTTTTATCCTCTGGATTTGAGAACTACGAGGGAGGGGCATGTACCTGCCACCTGGGAGCAACAGAGGACAATGACAATGACACACCAGTGTGATGAGGAAAGAAGCTTTATTCTTGGTCAAGGACAGGCATAGGAAGGGTGGGAAGCGGACCCAGGGCACCTCACAAGTACAGAAAGGTCTGCTGGAAAGGAGGAGACAAGGCAAGGTGGGCTTCCCTCGGCCCTTGGGGGTCCTTGTTTCCTCCAAACTCTCCTGACTGAGCCTCTGGCTCCAGGTCAGCAGCAGCCCCCAGAGCTGTGGCCACAGCCCCCGGATTGCTGACCACTGCCACGGTCACAGGAACTGGAGCGGTCACACGAACTGGAGCTCCTGCGCCTGCACCTGTGGGACCTGCGCCTGTGGTGGCTCAGGCAGCAGCCTCCCTCAGAGCTGGGGACACTGCAGCCCCCAGAGCTTGCAGCACAGCAGGAGGAGGCTGCAGGCAGACACTGGGCTGTGCTCTTGGGAGGGCACTTGGGGGAGAGGCACTTGGGAGGAGGCTGGCACTGCTTCTGGTTCTGCTGGCAGGACATCTCTGCAGGAGTCAGTCAGCCTGGATAAGGAAAGAAAACAATTGACAGTAACCCACAGTCCGGTGTCTCCTCATCTCTGCTGCTGTCTTCTTTCTGGGAACTGCAGGAAGGCGTGGGAACATGATGTGGCTGGAATTCATTGGATTGTACCGTACCAGCCCCCAGCCCCCCCCCCCCCCCCCGTCTCTATGGGGCACTAGAAGCACAGCCTGAGTCTGTCTGGGAATCCGGCGTTTTGTATCTTTGAGGAATACCCAGCATGTGCACATGTTTGGGAAAAGCAATCTTGGAGTAGGTGTGTGGTAGGAAACGTGTGAACACCTGAGCGGAAGGGGATGAGGTGTGGGAAATGGATGCCAAGACTGTGGCTTTTGTAGGACCCAGAGTTCTTGTCATGCGCCGACCCCCGCCCCGCCCCCGCCCCCGCCATGGCTCTACTTATTTCAATACTCACCTACTCCAAAACCAATGTTTTCAGATAGAATGTTAGAAATTGATTATTTCTCCCTATCTCACGTTGTGTCTGGGCTTTTAATGGAACACCTTATCGTTTCTCTATCGTCTACCGTGATCTTAATGTTCCCTTCCAGCTTCTCATGCCAAGGCCCACCCGCGCCGGATACTCACTAGATGCAGAGGAGACTGAAGTCGGCGTCTGAGGATGCTGTAGCAGGAGAGCCCAGGGCAGGAGCTCTTATATCCTGTGCGGTTGGTGATGTCACTTGGGTATGCTTCTGCTTTTGCAACCAGAAGAGGTGTTACATGGACACATGCCCAGCATTTTCCTGGAGCTTCCATAAAGCGCAACTAAGGACTGAACCAGGAAGAAAGAAGAGTCCACATGTGCCTCCCACTGACGTCTCCCGGAAACTGCTCTTTTTTCTTTTTAGTCTCGTTCCCTTCTTTCTACCTCCTTTTTTTTTTCCTCTTTTGGGTCATATGCCTTGGAGTATATTGTATCTTATTGTTTTCCTTCGAATGGTTGTGAATGAATTCTCAACACACACGCACACGCACACTAACTCAGAAAAACAAATCTCAAATGATGATTATAAAGATAAAATATTATAATGGCCACAAATTCCATGCTGCCCATAGAACATGCCATGAAGACCTAATTCACTGCTGCTGTCCCCTGAGCTCCAGGGCTGGGACAGGTGGGAAGTGATGGGAGAGTGTGTGAGGCATTGTTTATGACAGTCCCTGGGTGGCCTCACGGCTTCTAACAGTAGTGTGGACTTTCTGAACACTGAGGAACAAGAGAGAGTTATTAACTTTAAATAAAGAATGCATTACGTAGATCAAGATGTCTTTTCTTTGATGTTAGTCAGTATATGTAAGCTGAAATCTGAAATAATATAATACCATGCTATGCTAAAAACAAAATTGGGGCTATAATAAACAACTTTAGTAATTCACATACAGCTTAAATACTTTGGTTATTAAAATATAACAGCATATATTTGTGTTTTCTTAAAGAGAAAAATACCTATGGTTTAGAATTAACCCATAAAAAGCAAGTGGTAAGCAGTATACACAGTTAATTATATCTTATAATTTATTATATTGTGAACAAAATTGTTATAGTAAATATGTCTTGTTATTTATGGCCATTAATACCTATATGATAACTTAGGCAATTACATTTTGCTCGCTTCATTTTGGCATTTACCAGTGTTAATTCTTTCTCTCCTCTCTGGACCAAGAACTGTTGCAATGTTCAAATCTTCTGGGAAAGACCAAAGATTTAGACTCAATTCAAATTTAGATTAAATTAGTTTATTCTTACTGCAAGCAAGATGGCAGCCTTAGAGCCAAACAACATGTCATGCTTAATGGAGCCAAAGGAAGGGCCTATAAAGGTAGATGTCAAAGGTGTACATTATAATTATCTACAGAACCCACAGCTGGGCAAGAAAATTGTTTTACTCCTTTCAGTTATTTTTCTTTCCAGTTGTTTAGTAATAAAAAGACCACTTCATTCCCAATCTCATAGTGATAGGCAAAAAGCAGAAAGCAAGTGGTTAAATACCTCATAGCAGAAACCCTGTTATCTTATCTCACCTATGGGCCACTAGGATTCCAGGGCAAAGGTCAACAGCCCTTAAGGGATGCCTGACACCATATTAAGTTTCTTTAGCCATCACACGGGCATGGGTGGGGTAGGGTAGGTGTGGGTATGGGGTGTGTGGGGGGTGGAGGTGGGTGGTGGTGTGTGGAGGATGGGGATGTGGGGGTTTAGGGGTGGAGGGTGGGGAGGGGTGTAAGGGGTGGGGAGCAGTGTGGGGGTGGGGGTGGGGGTTGAGAGAGTTGACAGGTGGAGGAGGTGGGAGGGATTATCAGTACACTGCTAGTATTTGTTCAGAGCACTCTGGGGGAAGCCTTACTAATTCACTGAGATAGAGAATTCAGAAACATGGTGCCATCAGGTTAGGGCTGTCTGTCACATCCCTGAATAAAGCATCTTTATTCAGATGCTTTCTCTGCAGTATGAGGTTCTTGGTCCTTGGTGTTTATCTCTCAGTCTTAGCCTCACTGTAGTTTCACTATGTTTCTCTTACCTTGTTGAGAGCCTGTAACTAGCTAATGGATAGGAAGAAGGAGCAACGTGGACACACAGGAAGAGAAAATGCATTTCTGTTCTCAGCGGCTGTGCTGGGCAGAACAAGCCTCAGACAATGCCCCATGAGTGTGCTTGGTGTCCCCCATGGTTTTCCTGAGCACTCTGAGTTTATAACTTATGTCCCAATGTAGCTCTTCAGGAGTGCCTCGGTGCAGAGCAGTGATTCTCAACTTTCCTAACGCTGTGACCCTTTAATACAGTTCCTCATTAACCTGTGTTCAGCCCCAACTATAAAATTATTTTTGTTGCTACTTCATAACTATAATTTTGGTACTGTTATGAATCATAATGTAAATGTCTGTGTTTCCTGCTGGTCTTAGGTGACCCCTGTGAAAGAGTCGTTTGGCCCCTCAAAGGAGTGGCAAACCACAGGTTGAGAACCATAGGTATAGACATCACTCAAGGAACAGCCTAATACAGGTGATGTGGACAGCACACTGGGGTACAGCCTGACCTCCCATGTGACTTCACACAAACCAGATCCATCCTTCCTAATGACCATCATTGGCTCTTTTCTGAATTTCTTCTCACTTGGTCATTAACTCCTGATTCCTGTCCTTACCTGTGTGTCAACTGTGTGCTTTGCACTGAGGGCACAGCTGTAAATAAGAGACCCAGGCTGTCCTCACTGATGCATTATAATTACTCAAAGGGAAATATACCAAATGATGAACTGTAGCTGTGGTACACATAAAAAAAGAAATTATAGGCTCTGTGAGGTACATAAGAGGAGCTATCTTAGCCTCATTGGGTATTCAGATCTTTGGATGGTTGAATAGCTTTTCATATGGCTTTTTTTCTTCTATAGAACAGTCAAGTACAAAGAACCTGCTTTTGGTTTAAACAGGTTTAGTCTTGAGTCACAGGCAGTGACTGAAGAGCAGTATTTCAGTGACTAGTCAAGGTTTCTGGGTGACTCAACAAGAGGAAGAAACTCCTTAATTCCTCTGAGCCAGTTGGGCACTGAGGCCGTGAGCTGGGGCAGGAGAGGCTGAGCCTGGTGGGCTGTGCCACCAGGACTGTTTGTCTGGCTTCTATGGCTGTGTGACATATCTCTTTGTAGACTCCAAGCAATCATGTGGAGCCTGTTTATGACTCCTTGAATTGTTGGTCATTCTTAGCTACTATGATTTAGGTAAACACAGTTATTGCAACTTTACTGTATATATCATGTTACAAATATATCAGAGAAGACACTTATAATTTTTAAAATTACAGTTTTACATAAATGCAGAAAAGTTTAGACAAGTCATCTAGGGAAATGTGTGACGTAGCTAAGATTGGACATCACCTCAAAATAAATGGAAGCTAAAAACATGTAATCATGAGGCTAGAGAGATGGCTCAGCAGTTACGGGCACTGATTGCTCTTCCAGAGGACCTGGGTTCAAATCCCAGCACCTATATGGTGGCTCACAATTGTCAGTAACTCCAAAACACTAATGCACATAAAATAAAGGCTTAAAAAAAGCAATCATTTCCATAGAATCAGAGAAGTAACTTAACAAAACGCAGTTGCAAACTATAACAAAAACTTTCAGCAAATGAATATTTGAAAAGAGCATCTTCAATTTGAAAAAAGAAGTCAAGAAAACCTTCTGACTAACTTCATGCCTAGTGATGGGAGAATGGGCCTTTGTTCTTGAGATGGAGAGCAGAACACAGGTAGACCATGGTGTTTAGGGACCAAAACAAGACCTGGGATATATGTCAAATGAAAATGCAAAGGCAATTTCCTGGAGGAAGGACATGCCAACATGGACGGAGAAGTATTTCACAATACATGAAGAGCTATAGGCAACCAATGGCTGCCGAGGGAAGAAGGACAAGCTGTTTTAGTTTTCTTTTCTTTTCTTTTCTTTTGTTTTTCTGTTTTCCTTTTACTCCCTGAGTGCTGAGACCCCAAACCTAACTAATCAGCTCTACACACACGCAAATCGAGGCGACAGGCATTGTATTCAGCAGATTGTGTGTGTGGGGCGGGGCAGGGGAGTGTGGGTGTGGGTATGTGACTATGAAGAGGTCATGAGTTTGAGAGAAGAAGGCCATGGTGGGGGGAGGGGCACATGGGAGGAGCTGGAAGGGGCTGTGGAAAGGACAAACGCAGCAAGCACACTTCTCATTTTTGAAATCCTCAAATTAGAAAAAAAAATTGATCCTGAAACAATTAGGCATCTGTGTGTTAAACAAAACATATTTACTACTATATATTAATCCCAGCACTTGGGAGGCAGAGGCAGGCGGATCGCTGTGAGTTTGAGGCCAACCTAGTCTACAAAGTGAGTCTAGGACAGCCAGGGCTACAACACAGAAACCCTGTCTCAAACAAAACAAACAAACAAACAAATTTATAATAATAAAATATAGTAAATACAAAATAAATAAAATAATAAAAGGCAATAGATCAATGTGTAAAACACAAAATAAAAATTTCTAAAATAATATAGGACAAAATTATTTGACTTTGGTTATGTAATCTTGTGATAATTTTTTACTATATGACAAAAAGGCACAGTTCAAAAAGAAAATACTGAACTCCACAATGAAAACTTCTGAGGTAATGGTACATGATTAAACATGTCTGTAGTGGTACATGATGAATTTCAGTATTTGTGAGACTAAGGCAGCAGGATCAGGACTGTGACTTTAAGGCCACTTTTAGGTCACAGTAAGATCGACACAAAGAGCAAAAAAACAAATAATTAAAGCTTCCGATTTTCAAGCAACTGTTGAGGAATTCACAGTTAAAATCCACAAACTTAAGGAGAAGATTAGCAAAGCACAAGTCAAATGGAAGCCTTGTGTCTAGAACATTCTAAAGCAGTAAATGGACAATCTGGTTAAAATGGGAAATTATCTAAAGAGACAAATATTTCACAAAAAAGTGGATACATGGACGATAAATTAGCTCAGTGTCATTACTCACTGGGGAAATGGAATTAAGAGCCAAATGACAGACTACCTGAACACACTACAACAACAAAATACCTGGCAGTGTGGAATCCTGGCAGTGTGGAATCCTGCTGAGGCTGTGGAGGGGCTAGACTCAGCCACTGCCAGTAGGAAGACAGAATTTACAGCCATGTTGGAAGTCTCTTTAAAAAGTATCCTCAACAATTAAACATGTACTTGCTGTTTGTCTTAGAATTTCAATTCATTAATATTGATTGAAGAAAACCAAAAGTCATATATATATAGAAATTCAGAGCTGGTATGTGTAATGTTTTACTCATAATTGTTTCACACTCAGAGCATCTTAATTAACATTCAATTTGTGAATGGGTTAAGAAAAAAACTTGGTGTATGTGTGTGTGTGTATCTGTGTGTAAATACGTCTGTGTGTGTATGAACACACACACACATGTACACACACACTGAAATGTTACTTAGCAATAAAGAAGAAAAGAGCTATTGATCTGTGAAACAACAGAAAACACACACACACACACACACACACACACACACACACACACACACGCACACTACCACTACCACCACTAGCACCAACACCACCAGCACCACCACCAACCCAGAACAAATGAATTTCTATCAGAACAAAATGTTTATGTGCACCCAAAGAAAAAAAAAAAGAAAACTCAAGACTGGTGGGTGGAAAATATTTCTGAGTGATATACCTTTTTAAAAAAAATTTAATTTATGTGCATTGGTGTGAGGGTGTCAGATCTTGAAGTTACAGACAGTTGTGAGCTGCCATGTGGGTGCTCAGAATTGAACCCCAGTCCTTTGGAAGAGCAGGCAGTGCTCATAACCACTGAGCCATCTCTCCAGCCCCCTGAGTGATACATTTTATAAAGAGTTAATATCCTAGTATATTAAGAAGTCAAAGACCCCAATAGCAAAGAAAAAAAGCTATTCTTAAAAAAATGGAGAAACAAAAATTTAAAAAAAAATTAAAAATGTAGAAACAAGCTGAGGAAATATTTCTTAAAGAAAACATAAAAATGACCCGTAGATACATGAAGAAAGGTTTATCACAAGTCATCAGAGAAATGTTAATTAAAGCTACAATGAGACACTACCTCACATTTGTGAGAATGTCTATTACTAAAGATACAACAAAGAACAAGTATTGCCAAAAATTTTGAAGAAAAATGAGACTATTTAGTGGAAATGTAAAGTGTTCCAGCGTTATAGAAGACAGTTTACGAATCATCAATCCCATTGGGTGTGTATATACCCAAAGGGAAGAGACATTCATACACTGAAAAGATACATACACCATTGTGTTTATTGCTGCACCATTTCTAAGATCTGTAATAAAGATTCTGCCTAAGTCTGTGTCTGTGGATGAATGCATATAGAACATGTGGCCTACATAAGTAATAGAATACTCTTCAGCCTTAAAAAAAAAAAAAAAAGACGGGTATTCCTTTTATTTGTAACAACGCAAGTGAACCTGGAAGTTATTACATTAAGTGAAATAAGCTATGAACAGAAAAATCAATTTTGCATGGTGTCACTTACCACGTTTGGATTTTAAAATAAATTGCATCCACAGAAACAGAGTGTAGGGTGGAGGTTGCCGGACACTGAAGGTGGGGTGAGAAGATTGGGGACGCCTTTCTTCTTACTAATAAAGCTTATAATTCTTATCACCTCTAGAGTGCTAAGTCCCTTCTGTGTAACTGGTTTTAAGTATCTTTCTGTCCCCTTGTGCTACAGCTTGCATCCCTACAGGCAACTTCCCTTTCTCCGATGGACACACTCAGATGGTCCCAGCCCATCAACCTTCAGTCTGCGGCACAATGTGGGCTTGACTTATAAAGGCTGGGGCCTTCTGATTGAGATCTTGATAAATACATCCAGGATGACACTGATATTATTAGATCAAACATATTTAATATTTGAGTGATGGGCATTCTATGTACATCTCCATGTCAGTACTGTTAAGTGATAAAACAAAAAACAAACAAACAAACAAAAAACCACAAAAAACCCAGGGTTAGAGCTTGTGAATCAATGGGCAAAGGTGGGACAATGTCTGGGGAAGAACAAAAGGAAGTGATTTTTGCAGTCACAAGTGCTTCCTGGTTCCACCTCCACGAGCTCTTTAGGCACGTGCCCAGGAAAGCACCGGAAGCCGGAAACTGGGAAGTGTCTAGCACTGTCACCTCCCCTAGTTGTGAAAACAGCAACATGCTTTGGTGATGCTTCACCAGCTCCACATAGAATAAAAAGGCTCCTGCTCTGAAGGTCTCCTCATCCATTGCCTGCTCTGAAGGCCTCTTATCTCCTCTGCATCTGGTAGGTGCCCATCCTGGACCATTACATCATGTGGGCGCGTGTGGGACAGGCAAGCCAGATCTGCGCTAGAAGCCCAGAAAAAGGTTCACAATGGGCAGTGGGGGGGGGATGTGATGGTGAGGAAGGAAAGGGTCTTTGTGTTATAATCAGGGAGCTGGGGGCGTCCTGCAAGCCACAGTGTGTCAGGATCACTTTTATTCATTGTTCTGAGTGTGTTACCAAAGATGTCTGATAGTCCAGAGAACGCTTTGTAAAGAGGGATGTGTGACTCCACACTCCTGCTTATTTCATAGAGATGCTGGCTTAGGAAGCAGATAGCTCATGGGAGGCATGACAGACTAAGTCAGTAGATGTTCACCAGAAGCTTCTCTCTACACTGTTTCTATGACAACTCTCCTAGGTCAACTTCCTGCCGAGATGTCCTGCCAGCAGAGCCAGAAGCAGTGCCAGCCTCCTCCCAAGTGCCCCTCCCCCAAGTGCCCTCCCAAGAGCACAGCCCAGTGTCTGCCTGCAGCCTCCTCCTGCTGTGCTGCAAGCTCTGGGGGCTGCAGTGTCCCCAGCTCTGAGGAAGGCTGCTGCCTGAGCCACCACAGGCGCAGGTCCCACAGGTGCAGGCGCAGGAGCTCCAGTTCGTGTGACCGCTCCGGTTCGTGTGACCGCGGCAGTAGCCAGAAGTCCGGGGGCTGTGGCCACAGCTCTGGGGGCTGCTGCTGACCTGGAGCCCGAGGCTGAGACAAGAGAGTTCGGAGGAAACAAAGAGTGCTGAGTAGCAGCCCCATCTTGGCTTGCTCTTTCTCAGACATCCTAGTCTCTCTTGGGCTAAGTGTTCTTGGGCTCTTTTAACGGATTTTCCAAAAGTCTGGCTGCCTTTCCTTCTGACGATTATGTCACCTTTGTCCAGCCATGTAGGTGAATAAAACTCTTTTTCACCATCACCGGTGCGTTACTTGTCCCTTGACTTATTCTACCCAACATTGTTCACTGAATTGTTTTTTTTTTTCTCTCAGTTTTTGAGAAACCACCACTTGCGGTTATATTAGCTTGGAAATAAGAAATAATGTCTTCTTCATACAGAGGGTTCTATGGGAACTTCCAGGATGGAAGTGTGTGGGAGAGGGCTGTGTTAAGAGGTTGCTGAAGGGCTGGCTTGTGTGTGTGTGTGTGTGTGTGTGTGTGTGTGTAGCTTGAAGGTCGACACTATTGAATACTGAAATTCCTAGCCTTTGTGTAAGATTGCAGAAAGAGTGAGAAAGCTGACAAGAACGGGAGCGAGAGGATGGAGATGCACAGAAAGGACTGCAGGTGGGAGACTAAGCCAGCTACAGATCATAGGCCCCAGCCAGTGACCTGGGTGACTGGAAAGTTAGTGAGCTCTGACAGACTTGAGGGATTTTCCTGAAAGCAAATGAAGAACTGTGGGCATTGAAAAAACTGAGGAAAAATAAAATAAAATAAAAAGATGTGGCCAGGGTTTCAGTGGATACAGATTGTAACCTTTAATTTCTCTTACACGGCAAAGAGGCAACATGATGTAGAGTTGGCCAAGGGTCCTATTTGGGGTCATATCCCTTGACTTAGGGGTGGTCATTCTCCATGTGAGCTGTGGGCATGGCTTCGCCTTGACGGCTTGTGAAATGTTATGGAAGAACGTATGCGCTATGATTCTTGAACTAACGCCAGAAAGGTGGCTGGACCCTATCTACCGTCAGGAGAAGCTGTTGAGTGTAATTGGATGCTGAGGATGGAGAGTCTGGACCAAGGGCAAAGCCTGCGTGAAGCACTGGGAATTCTAGGGACTGGAATGCCTTGAATAGCGTTGCAGTTGCGTTGTCTCTGGAAGTCGACTGGACACCGCTTTGTGTTAATATTCCTGGATCCATGCCTTCCTGTGAAAGAGAAGGAAACATATCAAAAGGAATTTTGAAAGAGAGTCTGTGCTCCCTCTGCTCTGCTCTGCTCTGCTCTGCTCTGCTCTGCAAGTCACCTGGCCGAGATGGGTGCGCTGAGAAGGTGGCCGCGGAAGGGGGTGGGGGCGGGGGCGGAGGCTTGGGATAGTGGGTGGGTGGATGGGTGGGGAGACTCCCTTTTGAGCAGGACTGAAGATCCTTATGATAAGCTTTGTGATCTTGACATGTTCTTGGGAAGTACTCAACAGAGTCGAAATTAAAGCGTGTCGTTTGGCTATGCTAAACAGCTGGAACTGTGAACACTGGTGAATCTGCGCTGGTTCCCATGGAGCTCAGGGGGATCCATGTGGATTTCAGGGTGGATAGGCCAAGACGCACCGCACCGGTTAAATTCCAGCTGCAGTAGCAGCAGGGTCATGTAGGAAAGATTAAGCTTTGTCTCAGGTGGAAGCAGTCTTGGCGGGCTTTACCCTTGGGGCACACCATGAATACCTTGTGAGAGACTGTTTGGAGCCTTCCTGGGCTTAGAATTCAGGAAGCCTACCTAGGAACCCCACCGTGGCTATTGTTTTCCTAATTGACCCTCGAAGGGAGAAGGGACCGCCCTTTGCATATGACTGGGAAGGTGGGGGAGAGAAAAACAAGAGGTAGAAGGAGAGAAGGAGAAGGCGTGGAGAGAGAGGAAAGGACCGGACCAGCTCGTGGGACTGAGACACCTAAGGACCCATCCTGCCGAACGGATTCCAGGAGGTTTTAATCTTCTGTCCCTTTAACCTTTTTTTCCTTCTTGTATATGCTAGTTGGGTTGTATAATAAAGTTTAATTGTTAATAAACTGAGCCAACAGGGTCAGGGTGTGGGAGGGTAGAGGGTGGTTTGTCAATCTGGAGCTCGGGGTCCACTTCCTCCCTTCAGAGTGTCCAGGCACCAATGTGTACAGGTGCTGGACCCCAAGGAATGAAGGTTAGCAGCACAGGTGGGTTTGCAGGATCCCAGTCCAGCACTGAGTGCCCAGGGAAAACAAGAAGCCTTCTCTGATACTCGTGTTACAGCCATTTTAGCTCCAGGCTTTCCTGGTGCTACAGCATGGGACAGGGACAAAACACACCAGTATGTGGAAGGAGTGTAATCTCGCCTTAGACTGGGCCCAAGGTGAAAGCAGTCTTGGGTGGCCTGACTCCATTGAGACCTCACATATACCTCACTGAGATACACATCTGTGATAGACTGAGGGGAGGCATGTGGGCCGGGGCATTAAAGACTAGGATGGGGGCTCTGGCAGGGCTATTTTTATTGCAGAATGACCATTAATGAGAGGAGGGAACCGGAGAGAGAGATGGGGGTTCTAGCCCGATGGGGGTAGGAGGAGTCAGAAGCAAGCTGCAGCTCCAAGAGGAGGCAGTAGGTTCAGGCTACGAGCAAGTGGTGCAGCTTCTTCTGTCTGTTAGAGGATCTGCGAGATTCCCAGAGAATTACGCCAAGGGATTCGCCAAGGGATTCACCCTGCGGAACTGATACACAGAAGATTTCGTTCATGTTCTTCTTAATCTCCTTTCCCTCCTGTTTAAGATAGCCAGGTTGTAAGGGAGAAACATTTGATTAATAAATTCATAATAAATAATAATTATTAAGGAACCAGAGGCATCACCAGTATCTGGTGCTGGCTCCAGGAATTTTACTGATTTTTTTCCCCCAAATACTCTTCTCAAATGTTTAATCCTAGTCTACAAGTCAGCAGTAGCCCCAGAGCTGTGCTTACCTTCAGAACCCACAGACTGCTGACAATGCTGCCACCATAGGAGCCGCAACTCTGAGCCTGGCATCTGTGGCACCTGTAGCGACTGTGGTGGCCTAAGCAGCAGCATCCCTCAGAACTGGGGACACTGCAGCCCCCAGAGCTTGCAGCACAACAGGACGAGGCTGCAGGCAGACACTGCGCTGGGTTCCTCCGGGGCGGGGGATGGGGGTGGGCGTGGGGCACTCGGTTGTGGAAAACTTGGAGGGGGCTGACACAGGTGCTGACTCAGCGGCAGGACTTTTCAGCAGCAGTCAGTGAGCCTGCATAGAGTCAAATAAAATAATAGAAAATAGTAAAACAAGACAAACAAAATATGTCAATGCATAAGCTTCATGCTAGTGTCTCTTCATTCTTCATAAGTATCTTAGTTGGGGATACTTCAGCCAGGATCTAGAGAAGGGAAACGGACTGTTTTGGAATTAAATTGGCCGGTCAGGCTGTAGTTCCCTCCCCCCCCCCCCCCATCTTTTGGTAGAAGAGCAATTGGCATCCTGCTGGGTGCGACTTCCTTTTGCAGAATATAGATCATCATTATGTGTGAACAGTGCCCCCTGCGGGTACTCAGCGCACAAGACACATGGTGCCCCATTGCTTTTCAAGGCTTCACACCTCTCTGGATGTGTGTGAAAGATGTACACGTCATTGAGGGTTTGAGGAAGCAGCAATGCCTCGGTAGGCATGAAAGGGAGGGCATGGGCTCCCGCAGTCAGTCTCATCATGGAGCATTGCCACGGTTCATGGATCTTCACCTTTATCCCACTCTTCCACTGAGGCCAGTCTCAACGTACACCAGGGCCTTCTTGTCACTTCTGACCCGTCTTCCATGGAATCTCTGTGTTGGACCACAGGCATGGCCGCCCCACTCTGTTGGCTCAGGTCCACTCCCCAGATGACCACTTACTACATCTGTCACTCTATGTAAGAATTGGCTTTTTTTGGGTCTTTTTTTGTTTTTGTTTTTGTTTTTTTATTTTATTTTATTTTTGTTTTGGTACATGTTTTTCTTCCCTTCTTCTTCTTCTTCTTCTTCTTCTTCTTCTTCTTCTTCTTCTTCTTCTTCTTCTTCGGTTTTTTGAGACAGGGTTTCTCTGTGTTAGCCTTGGATGTCCTGGACTCACTTTGTAGACCAGGCTGGCCTTGAACTCACAGCGATCTGCCTGCCTCTGCCTCCTGAGTATTGGGATTAAAGACATGCGCCATCACGCCCGGCTGGTACATGTTTTTCATGTATCAAAAATGCCAGGACTTCAGATCTTTTATCTTGAGCTGGGTTTAATGATGCACACATAAGTATGTTGCCTTAGTCCTACATCCGGGGGAGGTACTAACAGCATGCACCCCCAGGACCAGGTTTTCAGTGTGACCACATGCAACCTCACTGAGTGTCACCGTCAGCTCGGGTCCTGTAGGAGCCATTGCACTTGCATGTTTTCAGTCTTCTCCCATAACCTCATTTATAGTCTGTTTGTCATGTTCACCGCTAATATGCAGACGAGGGGAGCACATTTCTGCCCTTGACTAGCTCGTAGCCTCTCAGAAGGGCAGAGGGCACACTCAGCTATCGAGCCTGACCGCGTAGACAAAGTGGCTGTGCACACAGGTGTAGGAAGGCAGCAAGCAGCTGGAGCTAGTGCTTGCGGGCGCCACTCCTACTTCTTTGTAGATCCCCTCAGAGGAAGATAGATAAGTGCCCACCTTATGGGTTTTGGTTGAGTCATTTACTGAGCTCGGTAACGAGACATGCTTGGGTAGGGGAGTGGAAAGGTAGAACCTCTTCTGGGAGCTTCCTTCATCTGCAGTGAAGCATGGCATGCCAAGAGGCGGGGGCAGGCACGGCGGTCTTGGTAGAGGATCAGATCATGTAAATATGCTACTGCCAACAGAAATCACAATTAAAGGGCAAAGGGGTGTCTTTCTGCGGCTCTCTGTCCGGTTATGAAATTGCCTCTAGTCACACGTACCGATGAAAATTTTGTTGACAGTGATGAGCCTGATGGAGCTGTTTAAATTTCACTTATGAATAGGCATGATAATGCTTGAGGCTTTTATGTGGCAAATTTATATAAACTGAATGTCATTTCCAATTTATTTTAATTATTGCACCAATGATAAATTAACCATTGGTGCCATCTTTAATAAGACAATGCAATACGTTGTTGATGCTACAGAATAAAAGAAACGGTCATGGATTTTTAAAATAACATTAATTGGTCTTGTATTAACTCCCCCCTTTCTCTGTCCTTCACTTCACTTTGGACGTTTGCAGTGCTGTGGGCTCTTTAGAGAAACTCACAGAGTTATTCAGCTGGGGATGTAGCTCGGCTGCTAGAGTCCTGGCCTTGTACACAGTAGCCCATGAATTTTATCTCCAGGGCCACAAGAAAGGCACCCTGTAGAACTATAAACAAATAAATGAGCACTCCAGATGGAGAGCTCTTGGAAGGCTGGACAGGCAGGAATGTGTCTGGATGATTCTCCGACAGTACAGTGGAGTCCAGGAACTCTGTTCCAAGTCAGCCTCAGGCCTGGGCTGGAGGCGGCCCTGACTCCGTGGTCCTGACACTCTCTTACCTAACATCTCTTGCAGATACAATAATAAAGATAGGTGACTCCAAGAGATGAAAATGAGCATTTGTAAAATGTGAGACTAGGTGGTGAGGCTGACAAGAGGAGCGAGTTCACGCCTTTAATCCCAGAACTCGGGAGGCAGAGGCAGGTGGATCACTGTGAGTTCGAGGCCAGCGTGGTCTACAAAGTGAGTCCAGGACAGCCAAGGCTACACAGAGAAACCCTGTCTTGAAAACCCAAAAATAAATAAATAAATAAATAAGAAAAGAATTCTGGTCTTAGATGAATAGTACACACACCAAATACAGCAGTGATGATGGGACTTCGTGAAGGAGACGTTCAGGACACTTGTGTTGCTCCGCAGTGTGGGGTGCAGAGCTGCCTGTGGGTGTAAACAGTTTCACTTTTTGGTCCTATGTGCTCTTTAGGCATAAGCACAGGCCACTTAACACATTTACCAGGCAGGAAGCAGGGAGTAGCACATGGTGCCTCAGTCCGTCAGGAGCACAATGACTAAAATGTGCCAGAGACACCTGTTTGGGTTGTCAGGAACACAAGCGGTTTCCTGGTGACCTCTCAAACCTCCGTGACTTCCTGTTGAGGAATTCATGCCAGCTGCTTCTTACCATCCTGGAGAAGGTGAGTCGCTGTTCCTGCCGTCCATTGTCCCTATCCTGCTGTCCTTCCCTCTGATAATCACAGGCCGAGTGGACAGCCAGGGAAGACACCCTGTGAGGACAGGAGAGTGACTCATCAGCTAGTCTTTGGGCAATCCCAGATGGAGGACACACATGCATCATGGTTCATGGTTCCAACACTGTGGGGTATGCAGAACCCTCGTGAAGACAGAACCCAGTTCAGCTGACTGAACCTCTGGGAGAGGTCATCATCTGGTTATGCTACTTGACCTAGCAGCAACACACACTGCAGGTTCACCTTTAGTAGTGTGTTTCAGGCAAGGCGC
>NC_140499.1:63758763-63786263 GCF_964271855.1 Acomys minous | reverse complement strand
CTGCCAACTTTAGCACAGCAGCTAAACCAAGACTTGTAACGGTTTGGGTATCGTCATGGGAACGTGGAGCTTCTGATGCCACACTGTCGTCTGATACCAACAATTTTGCATTAAAAGAGCTAAACTGTAGCACTCCATGGGGAAAAAAAAATATTCCATACCCCAGCTTACTGCAGGGGCCTTGCCCTGAAGCACTCTAGCCGTTCCTGAGAGAAATGAGACTTTTGATCTTGAGGTCTATCTGTTCTATACCATCTGGAAGCAAGCAGCACCTGGACCCGCCTATAAGTGCAGATGCCAGGCCACTTGCCGGACACTGCATGACAGGTTTTTGTTTGTTTGTTTTTGTTTTGTTTTGTTTTTCAAAATCCATCTGAGTTATAAACAACTTGGCAGGCAGGTTTTTTTTTTTCTTACGTGTTATCATTTTTTGCATTCCTGAACAATACTGCGTTAGAAAAGGATCACACGGGAGATTGAGATCGTGCCAAAGAAAGACGAGGAGACTGGTAAGAAGAAAGCCCGAGCCCCGGGGAGTTGGCTCACAGCAGGAATCCCACTGGAACACTCCCTAACGTTCTTGACCTGCCTCTGAACTCCTGCGTGTTAGAGCCGTTGCCACAGTGGGGGCCGTTTCTGGCTCCGATATTTTCACGCTTTTCTTGTCAAAGCAATCTCTTCTTTGCCCCGAGCTTCAGCACAGCCAGGCGGATATTGTCCTGGGCACTGGAGTGGCAGTCCCCATGGAGGCTGAGGGACCTTCTCATTGGGATATCCATCCGGTCTCACAAGCTGAACGTTGTAGATGCCTAAGGAGACCAGACTAATTTGAGCCTTTAGGAAGGAACTTGTAAGAAATAATGTCATCTGAGTCTCCATGGCTGGAAATGTCCTGACACACTTCTTCAGGATTTCCAGTGTCAACCCAGGAACAGTTAACTTATTTAGTTCTCCAGAGTGGCGCTTCAGCCTGGACTTGGCGAGAATCTATCTACGAGTTAGACAAGAAGTTGTTTGGGCTTAGGGGAACAGCTCTGAGATTTCTCCAAGGAGACTGGTGAGGTTAGCCAGTCATTTCTGTGAGCACAGGAGCTCCGCAGCTTCTGAGGGGCAGGCTGGACTCGCTGCACATAAAGGTTGCAGGCGAAGGAGTTGTGTGAAATTATGCAGGACCATAGAGGGAGCAAGCAGACAGGGTCTCTATTGGCTTCTGTGAATTGACTGTTTATTGCTTTCCTAACATCCGAGTGCCTCATTTCTTCATCAGTAAAATGCGGATTGAACTGGTATTGTAGAATTCGTTAACAGTGCAATAAGCCTTTCTTTTTCTTGCCCAGATTCATTTTCCCTGCACACACACACATGTATAACACACACACACACACACACACATATTAATACATATCACACACACATTATATTACATAGTCAATGACTTCATTGGGACCTGACATATATTCTGGAACTTTCTCATTATAACCATCTCCAGTCATATTTACACTCAGTAGAGAAGCAGGAACTCACTGGTTTAATGTCAGAACAAGTTAAAAATATTAAAAACACTCTACTAAGAGAAGAAATATTAGAAATAATTCATCTGATATGAACACATACATAAGGCAAAAGCCATCATATATTCTTATGCAATAGATTGCTATTCATCAACATTTTGATCATAATACTAAAAACGAGAACCAAGGCATTCTTTGAGAATTTAAGGTAGACCTGGATTGGTGAAGAGGTAATCATTTGCTGTGACATTTTTGTTTTTCTTTCTTTTCTTTTCTTTTCTTTTTTTTCTTTCTTTTTTTTTTTTTTTTTGGTTTTTCAAGACAGTGTCTCTCTGTGTAGCCTTGGCTGTCCTGGACTCACTTTGTAGACCAGGTCAGCCTGGAGCTCACAATGATCCACCTGCCGCTGCCTCCTGAGTGCTGGAATTAAAGGCATGTGCCACTTTTCAGCATCTACAGAAAAGCAGCTGGAAGGCGGCTGGCCTTTCTCAGGGGGCACCCCGAGCGCCATCTAGTGCTGGCTTGGGGAGCAAGCGCTAGAGGGCATCCCCGAGCGCCATCTAGTGCTGGCTTAGGGAGCAAGCGCTAAAACCCTGTGGTAGAGGTAATTCACCTCACAGAGGTGATTTAATCACAGTATTCCTTCACAGTCCATATATTAGGCAATTCTGGTTGCAGCAGTGACACAGCTGGCAAAAGAGCTGGTAAGAGCCAAACTACGAGAAAGGAACCTTCTCCATTTGGCAAATCTGTGGTTCAGAATGCTGTGGCCCGTCTTCTCTGCCTCTTTTTTTTTTCCTTCCTGTTTTCCCACCTCTTTGACCTGGTCATGTGAGTACATGGCAGTTGGGTTCAGGAGCATCATTTTTATCCCGGAAACCATGAAGTTTATTTCCAGGGAGCCACATAGTATTTGAGGGAGCAGTTAAAAAAATGACCATCTAAAGTCATTATGAGATTCAGAGTTTAACAATGCCCCCCAACCCCACAAACATAGGGCCTCTTAATTTACAGATATTCTGTTTCCCAGTCTCAGGCTCAACAGTAGCTGACACTCTATCGATACATTAGGGGAGTGTTTTACACTTTAAATATTTGACAAATGTGGGTTGGAACTTGTAACATGTTTATTAGTTCAATTGATTGGCTGTTAAAACAAAGTATCAGCATTTTCTATAGGATTGAGAAAAGACCTCAAGTTTCACTTAAAATCTTAAAAAAAAATCCAATATACAAGCCAAATCCTTGGGATAACACAGAGCATAAAAATATCAACTGATTGTCAGATCACAGTCAAAGGACTGACAGTGAGCAACACCTTAAGGAACTTCCAGGGAGGCTCTAGGACAAAAGGCCGGGGCCCTGTCACCTCAGGTGCGTCTGTTCCCTGGATTGTTCTTCAAAGTGATTTTGTGCCTCCTGCCACATCCTGTTGGATGTGAGAACATAGCTATAAGACCCAGTCTGTGGGAGGCTGTGCTGAGTGCTGTCCTTAGGGTACCCTGGATCTGGATCTGGCCTCTTCTGCCTTGCTTTTTTGCTTTCCAAGATATAATCTACACTATGTGCCAGGCAACTGAATTTAAATGGGTCTGTCCCGAGTAAGCTCTGGGAAAGGGCTGCTCTGTCAGTATCTAATAGTGCTTACTGACGTTTATTTACATATTTTCCTGATCATGTCAACCCTACCTTCCTTGCATCGTTGCTTTCTTCGTTACAACATTCGTGTATAAAAGCACAACTGAAGCCGAAGTAAAATTGTCTACAACATCAGACTGTAGTCCCATTCTTTATTATTATTTTAATTAATTTATTTATTCACTTTACATCCGGATCATAGCCCCTCCCTCCCCTGCTCCTGGTCCCACCCTCCTTCTCTCTCTCTTTCCCCCTTATACCTTCCTCCATGCCTCAGAAAAGGGAAGTGCCCCCCACGTGAGCCCGTCAAGTCGCATCTGGACTGAGCCATCCTTGTCCTCTTCCCCTGTGGCCTAGCAAGGCAGCCTCACTGGTGAGATAATTTTATTCAGACGTTCTGTTATTCAAACACATCTAAAAATCCATTAGGACAGCTATGCTTTATTTGATGGGTGCACTAGACAAGTACTTTATCTATAAGGGGCTAACAGGATGTTTCCATTACACTTTTTTTTTTAAAGCCAGAAAAGACTTAGAACGCAAAAGCTGATGCTGGCAGAAGTGAAGTGATTGGCCCAAAGCCACACCTGAAAATCCTTTCAAAACCAGAGCCAGGCCCTGAGTTCCTGAATCCTGCCTGCTCCAGGGCAGTATCTCACAGGCCTCTGACAAAACTGTGTGTCTCCGTGTTATGCATTAAGGGACTGATGAAATGAAAACACTTGTTCTGGTTTCCAGCTGCATCTGCCGCCTCCAGCTTGGCTTCCCAATGTAGTCTCCCTGTCGGCGGCGTTCAGCTATGTCTTCCAGCGGTGTCTCACAGGTTTCTCCTCTCAGCTCTCTCACTTCCTGCTGCATTTGTAAAACCTGGACTAGTGCGGGCCACCCTGCCAGAAGCACTTTTCCCAGTGCTCTGTAAGAGCTCCGCAGTTCTCCTGTGTCTCTGCAGGAAACCGAATCCGCTCCTCTTTGTCCCTGGGCCTACATTAGTAGATGGCGCTAGAAGTGTGACAAGGGGGGTTATAATCAATGTAGAGTCCCGTCCCGCCCCCCCGTCCCCCCCCCCCCGCCAGTCTAGCAGCACCAATGACTTTTCACAGTCCCCAAGACGCCCTAGCACCACCAGCCACACCCGCTCTTTAGAGATCCGAGTTTCAGCCCTGCCGATCCCTTCTTAGAAGTTCTGGTTCCCCGAAACAACAGTTTTGCCTGCGTTGGATATTGTTTCAAGTATCCCTTCCACTCTCCAAAGGTGGATGCTCCGCAGACCCAGCGCCAGAAGTTTAGCGCGCCCTCTGCTGGGCAGGATGGGACAAAGCAATCAGTACTATATGTGGCTTCCCCAGAACTGCCCTTGAGGAAAGGCTTTGAAGGGGGCAGCTTCTGAAGGGGGCAGCCGGCCTGGGCTGTAGAGCCACTGCATGTCAAGAACCTGCTACAGGTTTCTACTTTCCACTTCCTCTCATCTAATCTAGTGTTGACGGGAATACTCACAAAAGCCCCTCAGTACTTGCTGTTTGGCCACCCAAGGTGCCTGGCCAGCTTGTAAGTCTTCCTTCCTTCCTCTACTTATGTTATATATAACAAAATGCTGATTTTTCTACTCAGAAAATGATGTTTCTCTTATCTCCTCTTTGTGACTTTTTCTCCCCTTTGTGACTAAAAAAAAAAGAAGAGACTGCAACTTAAAAACATCGAATACTTAGATTAATGTAGCCACTCCAACAAACGATTGCCTACAAGGAAAACCTATACGTCTCTGTGAATTTTGATACAGTTGGAGCAGTTGTTCCAAAGCTGCAATCCTTGTGATTTTTAATGTCCACTCGCCCTCCCCCGCCCCAGAGATCAGGACTGCTAAGGCACACTCTTCATGAGGGAGGGACAGGACCTGAGTTAGCCCCCAGTGAGCTGCTGAGAGGTACTGCTAACGCCAAGCAGAGGTTGGAGGCCCAGTAAGGCTGCCTCTGCCCTCAGCAGCTGTGGTCTCTCTCTGCCGAGCTGCACAGTTGTTCTCCCGTATTTGTGCGTTCTACAGCTTGGGACACGTCGGGAAGTTCCTATTTGCAAATGTGTGACAGAACCCATTTAACAGGCTTTCCCTAATTTGGGATTAACAGTTGCAAGGGTAAAATGTTTGAAATGAAGGTTGAGACTCTTGTTTGCGTGGAGAGCTGCAGGTGGTCACTGGCTCCCTTTTGAGGTGGCTGAGTTTGGCTAAGGCCAGCTCTGGACTTCCATTCTTCCGCGCATAGCTTGGCTTCTCCACGGTTGATATGGCTGCTGGGATTCTGTCACCATGTCCTCTCAGCAGGTGAAGGACCACTGAGAAAGATCCCCTCAAACCGCTGGTGTTCAACTTAGCAACAGCGAATAAGAGATGGACGGTGCTCTAGTGTATTCTGGACTTCCCCCCTTCAGCACTGGGCTTCTTTGCCTGGTCGCCACCAGATGGGAGGGCAGACGAGCAACATGTTGGGTGGGGATGATATCCTGGTGTTAACAGAGAAGAGGGAGACAAATTGGGGCACTGCAGGAAACGAGAAAGTCTCATATTTAGGCTGAGAGGCAGCAGTGTGAAGACGCTGAATTGAGAATCCGATGGATGAAAAAAAAATCTCATCAAAGCCGGTTCCCCTCCCTGGCCTGGCTTCCAAGGAAAGAGCTCTTTGTTACCTTGAACTCCTGCCTCCGACTCCTAATTGCTAACATGACAGGTACGTGCCACCACTGACACATTTTATACCGCCAGGGATCAAGTCACTAAGACTAGGAATGAAAGGGAAGCGGACAGGGTAAAGACAGGGATTACTGTTAGATTAACTGAGGAGAAAAGCATGATGGGAAAAACACCTGTAAGAGAACTTCGGGAAACCGTTGCCATCCACGGTGGCGTTGAGAGGTTATCCGAAGGGTACGGAGATCAGTAAGAGAAGAAGAGAGGGATGGGAGGGAAGTGTGTGGGCAGGCAGGCTGGGTGGTCGTAGGATGAGACAGAGAGTACATCCCAGCAGACTAGGTGGGAAACGCGCAGAACAACCGTACAGCCTGGCCTCGCAAAACAAACTAAAGTGGGGTCGTTACTAGGTTTCTTTTTCCCCTCTGGAAACATGAAGTTTTTTTTTTTTAAAGGAAAAATTAAAAGATAGTAATAACAACAGCGAGAGACAAACAAATCATCAGGTCTGGCGGGGGGAGGGGGGCTGAGTGCGGAGCGGTGCTTGTTACTAAGCCTGGCAAGCCGAGTTCGATTCTTGAGTCCCACATGGTGGAAAGAGAGAACCGACTCCAGGAAATTGTCATTTGACCTCCACATATGCACACTCCACCCAGATGTAGATAGATAGAAAGATAGAAAGATAGATAGATAGATAAATGCAATAAAAATCACCAGGCAACATTCCTTCCTTGCTTGCTTGGTTGGGTTTGAATTCTTTCCCTCCCTGTGATGTTTTGTGCAGCAAATGGTGCAGATGGGGGAGCTGTGCTTTGCAGTTCCACTCCAAACTTACAAGCCAGACTTGGGCGCGCATGGTGGAGTTTAGATCAGTTTCGATGCGTGCTGAATCCCTGGCACAGCTCTGCAGTTCTCAGCTTCCCCTGAGATGCACTCTCTAGTGTGACAGTGCTGTGTGGCGGAGTGCCAGGTGAGAGCCCTGGCTGCAGGGTCTCCATACTCCAGTAGCAGCCTTGGGGACTGTCACAGGCCTCCAGAGTCAGACTTCAGGGTCCCTGTTCTCCATCCAGAGAGACTTACAGGACCCATGGACCTGCCTGGATCTGGCCTCTTTGGAGAGCTTCCCCTGGACTATTATTCCGGGCACCAGTGTGTAGGGGAGGGGAGGATAGAAGCCCTTACTAAGGGTCCCGCTGATCTCAGCAGCAACCTCAGGAGGAAGCGTGCATGGCATCTCAGCATTTCAATTCAGCCCCCTGCTCCCCCCCCCTTCCTGTCCACAGAGGTGGATAGGCCTTTGGTCCTACACGCTCAAGTTTCCTTCTGTCCCTCTTCTTTGGACTGTTCCATGGTGCTGGTCTGTGGGGAAGGGTGTGGGAGCAATTGTTTGCCAGTTTCTAATGATTGCAGCCAAATCCTTTTGCTATGTCAATATAAAAACACAGCTTTCACCTCAAAGAGAATAAGAGTATTTTTTTCCCCTCCTCTGTGAACAGATAAGAGTGACCATGGCCCAGGAACACAGATGTAGGTTGTCTTAACTTCTGTGCTCCAATATAGAAGCAATTTCATGAAGTTTATATAGTAACAAAGCAAAAAAAAAAATCATAAATCAAGACACCGTTAAGCTGTCCTGGTGTAAACACTAAGTAGGTGGTTATAGTAAAGAGGACACGTCTCAGCTATAGGCTCACATGCTATCTGATGACGCGTCTACCTTTGATCGACGGAGAACAGGCCTCTATTAAGGTAATACATGCCAAATGATTTTATGTGTTCATCTGGATGTTAAGTCTGTCTTTATGCACAGATGTGTCATATGATGGTGAGAGACAGAGGTGGGCAAAGAGCAGCTCTTTAGTGTGCTAAAAATAACCAAAGATAACTTGTAATCAGCCCCTGTGACTGCAACATGCACTGCTCACGTACATCGGTCCCTCTGCCTTTGCCGGCAGCGTCTTCCCTGGAATTCTTGTTCCCGTCGTCACCTGTGTACTCATTCCTTGGTGGTTCAGCTAACTTCCTGCAGTGTGAGGGAAGCACTTCCCTGTAGTGTGGCCTCACGACCACAGCCACTTGTCGTACCTTAGTGCTCAGAGCTGCCTGTTTGGCCAGAGGAGCTCACCTACAGCTATCTGCTCTCACCAGGGGCCAGAGTGTTGTGGCCTCCTGACTGTCACGTCAAATCACCATCTTGAGGTGTTAGCCTTCCGTCTTATCCAGGAGCATCAGAGGATCTGAACCCCTGTTTTGAAGGAGCATATTGTTTTAAGGTGTCATGGTTAAGTCATCACTTAAAAAAAATCAAACCAAGAGTCTATTGGTCAGCGAGACGGAAAGGTAAAGTCACTGTTGGGAAAGAAAACTGGGCTTCAGTGACATCTTGGCCAGAGCACATGGCATTTCATCCGTGGAGACGTGAGCAGAAGGGGTCTGGATTCTGCCTAGCTGTCTTCAAGTGGGAAAGGCAACAATCGCTTTGAACTTTCAAGGATTCAGCAGCCATCTTCCTGAAAAAAAAAAAATGACCAGAGACGGATCTCCACCCACTGAGGATGTCTCAGCAAGTGCACAGGGCTGAGGTGCGAATAACAGATTGAAGGCACAATGAAAGCAAGCGAGGGGGGTAGCGTGTTGGATGGTGAGGACTGATTAAATTACTTGCATAAAACAGTTGCAAAACCTGAAATTCTGGGCTTGTGACAAAGCAGCAGGTGATAGCAACCAGCAGAAAGCCAGGGACACAGGCTTTATTGTGTTGCTGTGTTTCCCTGGGGGAAGGAGCAGAAGGGTAGGGCAAAGGGCTCAGCACAGGGGAGGGTGGCACTTACACAGTCTTGACACAGGAGCTCTTTCTGTTGTCTGTTCACAGCTGCCCTGGGTTAACTTGGGTCAGATAAAAGTGTCAGCCTAGTGGGAGGTTGAAAGACAGGAGATGGTTGGAGAAATGGGCTTAAGCTCTTTTAGATTTTATAGCATCTCCAGGAATTGGTTATCCCTGAGAAAGAAAGTCTATGCTAATCTAAAAAGACTCCCAAATATTCAAAACATCACAATTTACGAAAAGATAGACTATGTAGCAAATAATTATGGTAATTTATTTTACAATAAAAATAAAATGGGAGACCTAAGTCAGTGTATCAGAAAAGCCAACAACAACAAAAACCCAAACCAACCAACCAAAAAACCAGAAGCCCAAGAAACACTTTTTTAGGCTTTTTTCTTTTAAATTTAGATACATTTTTTCTTTTAGAATATACTATAATTACATTGTTTCCATCATACATTTCCTCCCTCCAAACTCTCCCATGTTCCATCTTTCTCTCTTTAAATCCATGACATATTTTTCCTCATATATATATATATATGTAAGTTATATATAGATATGGGACTATCTCAGTCCGTGTACCATTACCTCCCTGTGTATTTTCAGGTGTGACCATTTGCCATGGGATACCCAGCTGTTGTGTTCCTCCCTGGGGGAAGACTATTCGTCCCTGTGCTCACATGAGTGTATTTCTCCTGCCTCACCTACACATATTTCCTTTTACAGTGAGAACCATCTTTACTGAATGCCTATCTTTTGGCCCATGCATCCTGAAGCTGCTCCTGTGCTGAGGGTACTTCTCCTCCCTATGGACCCATGGACAAAGGCCACGCGTGACAAGACCACAAGCAACAGCGGACACAGTAGTTCAACTGGAGGCTTCCCCAGGAGATCATGAGCAAGACAGATGAGTGCCTCTAGTCAGCACTTCTTGTCAATAGTCCTGGATGTCTGGCAGGAACTGTCAGGTAGGCAGAAACAGGCAGGTGCTGTTCAAGAGGAAAAGAGAGCTCTTCGGAGAGAGCTTTCTAAGTTGACGTCACAGGCTTCCATCCCAGTCTTGGCTACTCCTGTAGATGCAGGGTTTGTGAGTGCAACCCTTTAGAGGGCATGTGGCTAGTCTAGAAATGCAGAGGCTTCGTGCTGCAGATAAAAATATACTACATCGTTTGAAAAAGGCTTGTGACAAGATGCATTTAGCCATGGAGTGACAGAGCGACAGAGATGTCAACTTGCTTTAGGTCACACAGCTACGACATGGTAGGGAATTGAACCCAGGCAGTCTGGCTCCTGGCCTTGTAACCTCTATTTTTTTATATATTTTTATTTTTTATTATTTATTATTTTTTATTTTTATTTTTATTTTTTTTTGTGCAGGCTCTTTCGTTCTAGGGATTGGCAGATTCCCTGAGTAGCTACGATGGAGCTATAATTTGTACAGCTGTGAACTTGACAGAATCCCAAGGCTGCCTTGCAACACAAAAATTCTGTACTAACTTTTTTATTTTACTGGTTTTTTAATTGAAAAATAAAATCATTCATATTACATCTCAATTGCTATCCCATCCCGTGCATCCTCCCATTCCTCCCTCCCTCCCGCTTTCACCCTATTCCCCTTCCCTATGACTGTGACTGAGGGACACCTCCTCCCCTTGAATATGATGCTAGGGTATCAGGTCTCTTCTTGGTAGTCGGCTATTCTTCCTCCCAGTGCCATCGGGCCTCCCCATCCAGGGGACATGGCCAAATATGGGGCACCAGAGTTCATGTGAAAGTCAATCCCCACTCTCCACTCAACTGTGGAGAATGTCCTATCCCTAGGCTAGATCTGGGTAGGGGTTTGATGGTGACCGCACGTATTATCCTTGGCTGGTGACATAGATCAAGCAGAACCCCTGGGCCCAGATCTGCCCATCATAGTGTTCTTCTTGTAGGTTTCTAAGACCCTCTGAATCCTTCTATTTCCCCATCTCCTATATTGGGATTTGCCTAGAGTCCCAATAAAATGTCCTCACCTCTATCCCACTTTCCTGGTAAGTGAAGACTTTCATGAGACATGCCCCTTGGGCTAGTGTCCAGATATAAGTGAGTATATACCATTTGAGTCTCTCTGCTTCTGGGTTAGCTCACTCATTATGGTCATTTCTAGTTCAATCCATTTGTCCACAAATTTCAGAAATTCCTTGTTTTTAATAGCTGAGTAGTATTCCATAGTGTAAATGTACCACAGTTTCTTTATCCATTCTTCTACTGAGGGACACGTAGGCTGTTTCCAGGTTCTGGCTATTATGAACAAGGCCAATATGAACATGGTTGAGCATATGTTCCTGTTGTATGCTGGAGCATCTTCTGGGTATATTCCAAGGAGTGGAATAGCTAGGTCTTGAGGAAGTCTTATTCCCAGTTTTCTGAGATATCGCCAGACAGATTTCCAAAGTGGCTGCACTAGTCTGCATTCCCACCAGCAATAAAGGAGTGTTCCTCTTTCTCCACATCCTCACCAGCATGTGGTGTCTCTTGAATTTTTGATCTCAGCCATTCTGATGAGTGTAAGATGGAATCTCAGAGTTGTTTTGATTTGCATTTCCCTGATGACTAAAGACGTTGAGCATTTCTTTAAGTGTTTCTCAGCCATTTGATATTCCTCTGTTGAGAATTCTGTTTAATTCTGAGCCCCATTTCTCAATTGGATTATTTGGCTTGGTGGTGTCTAATTTCTTGAGTTCTTTTATATATTTTGGATATTAGATCTTTGTCAGATGTAGAGTTGGTGAAGATCTTTTCCCAGTCTGGAGGTTGTCTTCTGTACTAACTTTTGGTACCATCTGCCTAACAGCAAAGGCCGGGTACTTTGTGTTCAGTTCAAGGAGAGGGCAGGTTCAGTATCCAGGCTGGGCTTCTCAGAAAGCTCTTAGGAAAAGATGACTCACCTAGGTTTGTGGCTGTGCTGCCGCACTCCCTGGATGCTGACACCTGACTGGGCCGTGAAAGGGATGGGTTCAAATCTGCTGCCCATGTTTCCCCATCAGTCACCAACACAAGGGGGATTCCTTATTATCTCCGCCGAGGGAAGTCAGCAGCACTCAGAGAGTCAAGTGTGCAAGCAGAGCAGGAGGAAGGAGAAGAGGTGACAGGAGACCGACCCCCAGGGGGTGCTTCTTAGAGAACTTGAGGGCCTGAGTTCAGAATTCACTAGAATCACTGCACTGTTTTCACGGAGTGGGACTTCTCAACTCCGTGCCCGGAGTTTTTTTCATTTTGACAGCGCGTGCCCCCTTGTTGCCAGTTATATCCAGGCAATTATGAACGACGACTGACACGTATCAGTCCGTCTTCTTCCTATCTCCAGGTGGTAGGTCACAAGCACCAGCAGTTATGCTATGTGACACTCACGGGGACCTGAGCAATCAGACCCTCGTCGTAGGGCTCAGTCAGGAAAACACTGATCCCAGCACACGGCAGCTGGGAGAAGACCTCGTGCTCTCCAGAGATGAAGAACTGACCGTGTCTACTGGAGACAGGACACGGAGGTAGATGAGTGTGCGACCTGGCTGGATGCCTGCTGTTGGCTATGCAGGACTGCAGGACTGCATCTCCCCCTAGCAGGACCCTGGCTCACCCAGGACTAGTCCTGCTTCTCCTACACAAGATGCCCTGGGCGGGGCCTTCATCCACTCTGACCCCAGTGCTCCTTAACCTACTCCAGTCTTCAGGGGAGGAGTAGGTGAGCAGTGATACCTGATCTGAGTGTTCGGCACAGCCCAGGTGGGCTCTGGAGACAGAAGAGCTGGGTCTTCAGGGGAGGGATGGGTGAGCAGTGGTGTTTGAAGAAGTCTGCAAAGTTGATTTTTCTCTATGTGGAACCGTGGTGAGGCTAACTTCTTGATACAGGAACATAGAAAGAAAACGGCACTTCTGGAATATGTCCGTCCACAGCCTGACCTGGAGCTGGTACTTTTCCTAGGTGGGTAAGAACAGTTTTCTTGGGTCTGCGTTA
Source organism: Acomys minous (assembly GCF_964271855.1). Lineage (NCBI taxonomy): Eukaryota > Metazoa > Chordata > Mammalia > Rodentia > Muridae > Acomys > Acomys minous. The sequence goes on along the minus strand of NC_140499.1, from coordinate 63,773,613 downwards.
GCTTTGCCTTGGGGGCCTGGCAGTGTGCAGCTGCCTTGTTGCTGATGGATGTCTGTCAAGCCTGCAGGAATCTGTAAAAACCCGCAGAAGCCTGCAGGAGGCTGGGAAGGGTGTGGCTTCTGTATTCTCCACAGGGGGAACTCAGTGTACACACTAATGTGTTTCATCCTGTCAAACTGCAGAGTGATTTCGCAAGTCTCCTTAGAGCCCAACTAACCCTTTCTAGGGTGTAGATGTGAAAGTGGCTGGAAGGGATACTGCTAAAAATTTAAGGCGATAAACAAAAGCACGATGATAGGACGCTGGATGCAGCCAAGTGAGGGCATGAAGAGAGCTGGGGAGCTGGGCTGAGTTGTAGAAGCTGGGCCAGGCTGCTCACGCCATCTCTCCATCACACTGTTCAGCATTTGCTCCACCACCAGCAAGCTTCTTCCAGCATGGGGGTTGTGAGGTGGGGTGTGGGGGGGCAGGTCTCAGCCTTGCTGCCACAGCTCCAATCACTCTGTTCAAGGGGATGGTAGCCACATTGCAGAGCATTCTCAACCATTGCTGCCAAGGGCCTTCCAGCAGTAAGTGTCCTCTGTCTTTTACTGTTGTTATATCTTAGGTTCTGGGGGCTGCTATGGCTCCAGTTTTGGGGGCTGCTGCAGACTTGGGGGTGTGGCTGCTGCCTGACCCACCACAGGCTCTGCAGATCTCTTGGTCACTGACAGCAGAGCTCTGGATGCTATAGCACTGGTGGCATCAGTGGCTGCTGTGGTGGCACCAGTGGCTGTGACCGACAGTCTGAGGACTCTGGCTTCTGCCCTGGAGGCTGCTGCTGACCTGGACCACAAGAAGCACCAAGGAGCAGAGTGGAAGAATTAAAGCTCAGATGATAAGTGCAAACTGTCCTCCCTCTTGTCTCTCCTTTCTAACCCCAATCAAATGAGTAAACAGGCAAGACTTTATCTCCAAAACCTCTCCTAGTGGTGTCCATTAGTTCTGAAATCTTTAGGAATCACGTCGGTATTTAGTTTCATAAGACTGTTGAAAATTTTCTAATGTATGGCTGTTACAACAATAAATTTACCTAGACTTCTTTCCCACTTGTCTCCTGACTAGTTCCTAACCCCCCTGGATGGGAGAATGGGCTTTCATCTTATGGCACCTAAAGAAAGAATTAACCAGTTGACTACTAATGAATTAAATCTAAATATACTGTTTTGGAAGGTGAAACGTAAGGATGTCATCAGAATCCAAAAATGACTCCAACTTTTAGTAAAACATTATCATATTGGATTTTGAAATAGATAGGACGGAACATTCTATTTAAGTAAAAAATTTCATTAGACAGCATTGTTCCAGTATCACTACCTTGCTACCCTGTACCTTAAGAAAATTAGTACGAGAAACTAACCTCCACTCCAGCTGTGATCCCATGGGGAAACTCACTGATATTTGCAGCTACTGAGCAGCCGTCATGCGGTTCTTAGCTCATGGGGTGGTTGCTTCCAGCTGTTTCCCACAGGATCCCACTCACAACAGCAAGGATGATGGGCACAGCAGTGAAGCACGCTGTGGGGTATTATTCTGCAGCACATTTTGTTTGTCATATCCAGGAATTCCCATAAGCATTAGGTCATCAGGGTCAGAGACAAAACAATGGCAAATTTGAAAAAAAACATGCACCGTGAAGTTAGGAGTCTTACCACAGCAGATTGTTTGGATGTTTTATCCTGAGTCAGCCCCTTTGTGATAGATATGTGCTAAACATAAGACTCAAACAAAATAAATGCACTGGTATTATTCTACTTAATAATTATTGATGGATCAAATTTATTCAAGTAAGGATCAATCAAAGTCTCTCTGAAAGAATTATTTTGTTCATAGTTTCAGGTTACCATCGCCTCAGTTTTAAGCGTGGTAGCTGGCAGGCATGTGGCAGTCCTTGCGCAAGGAATGATATATGCATAATTGTTAGCAAGAACTCACAGGAAAACTAACAAAGCATGCACAGTCTTGATGCCTCACTACTGGGTGACTCTACAGACTCTGGCTATTTCACCTCTTGGTACTGATGGAGTCGAATCATGCTATGAGCCAACCTTAGTTAAAGATTTAATAAGAGCATAAAAGTTCATCTAGAGTAGGTGATACTTTAAAATAAGAAATATGACTTGGGGGTTCCCCTGGGGTACAGCCAGCAGAAGTGAGCTGTGCTCTGCCTCCTAATCCTTACTGTCCAGCCCACAGCTCTTCCAGCCTCCCTGAGAAGGTCTGGACCCCAGGAACGCCTAAGTCAGATCCCTCTCCATCAGTCGTCTGCTTGCTGGGTCCCCCTGGGGGCGCATCCAGCAGCAGTGAGCTGTGTGCTGCTGCCTGAGCTCCAGTGTCTGACCCATGACTCTGCCTGCATACTTGAGGAGTCCTGCCAGCACCAGGAACATCCAAGTTGGACCCCTCCCAACCAACCCCTGCCTGCCAAGTCCCCCTAAAGCACATCTAACATAGGTAAATCTGACCTGTTCCCCCTGCACCCTATTTTTCTGCCCATAACACTGCCTGAATCCCCAGTAGCCAGTTGGTAGAACAGACAACCAGATGGCTGAAGGCCAGCGTAAGAACACAATGAACAAAGAGCCAGGGCAATATGGCACTTCCAGAGCCCAACTGTCCTATTACAGCATGCCCTGGATATCCTAACACAGATGAAGCACAAGAGGATGGTCTTAAATCCAATCTTATAAAGATGACAGAGACCTTTAAAGAGAAATTAATAAATCCCTTAAAGAAATACAGGAAAATACAAACAAACAGGTAAAAGAAATGAATAAAACTGTTCAAGACCTGAACATGGAAATAGAAGCAATAAGTAAAACACAAATGGAGGGAGGAGAGCAGGAACTACAGGTACAGACATCACCAACAGAATACAAGAGATGGAAGAGCACAGAAGATCTCAGGCATAGAAGATACGATTGAAGAAATCGATACATTGGTAAAAGGAAATGATTAATAGAAAAAGTTCCTGACACAAAGTATCCAAGAAATCTGGGACACTATGAAAAGACCAAACCTAAGAATAATAGGAATAAAAGGAGGAGAAGACTCACATCTCCAAGGCCCCCCAAAATATTTTCAACAAAATCATAGAATAAAACTTCCCCAACTTAAAGAAAGAGATACCTATAAACATAGAAGAAGCTTATAGAACACCAAATAGATTGGATAAGAAAAGAAAATCTTCCTGCCTCATAATAATCAAAACACTAAATGTGCAAGAAAAGAAAAAAATATTAAAGCTGCAAGAGAAAAAGGCCAAGTCACATATAAAGGCAGTATATCAGAATTACACTCAACTTCTCAACAGAGACTCTAAAAGCCAGAAGGGCCTGGGAAGATAGCTTGCAGTCTTAAGAGACCACAGCTGTGTTCCCAGGCTACTCTATCTAGGAAAAATTTTAATCACCATAAGAAAACAAGATATTCCATGACAAAATGAATTGTAAACAATAACTACCCACAAATCCAGCCCTACAGAAGATGCTATAAGGAAAACTCCAACACAAGGAGGCTAACCACACTCAAGAGAACACAAGCAATAAGTAAACCTGCACCAGAAAGAAACAACAGAAGGGACTCTTTTTCTCTTCACCAACATCAAAATAACAGGAATAAACAACATTGGTCATTAATATCTCTCAACATCAATAGACTCAATCCCCCAATAAAAATACATAGGATAGCAGAATGGATGGGAAAATAGGATCCATCATTCTGCTATAGACAAGAAATACACCTTAGCAATTAAGACAAACTTACTTCAGAAGAAAAGGCTGGAAAAAGAATTTCCAAGCAAATGGACCCAAGAAACAAGCTGGAGTAGACATTCTAATATCTAATTAAGTAGACTTTCAGCAAAATTAATCAAGAGGTGAAGAAAGACATTTCATGCTCATCAAAGGAAGACTCCACCAAGATGAAGTCTCAACGTTGAATATCTATGTCTCAAATGTAAGGGCACCCATAAGTCATAAAAAAAAACATTACTAAAGCTTAAATCACACATGGAACCCCATACATTAATAATGGGAGACTTCAAAACCCATTCTCACCAATGGACAGACCACTGAGACAGAAACTAAACAAAGAAATAATGAAACAAACAGACATTATGAATCAAACGGACCTAACAGACATCTACAGAACATTTCATCCAAAACAAAAGAATAAACCTTATTCTCAACACCTCATGGAACTTTCTCCAAAACTGCCTTTTAAAAAAAAAATCACAAAACAAGGCTCAACAGATACAAGACAATTTAAATAACCTCAGGTGTCCTATCAGGCCACCATGAAAGAAAGCTGAGTTTCAACAACAGAAACAACAGAAAGATTACAAACTCACGGATACTGAAGAGCTCTCTATTCAATGACCACGGAGTTGTCAAGAACTAAATCAATAAATTAACTAATTAAAGGCTTTCTAGAGTTCAATGAAAATGAAGCCACAACATGCCCAAACTTATGAGACACAATGAAAGCAGTGCTAAGGGGGAACTAAGTGCCTTTATAAAATATTGGCCAGATCGCATCCTAGCAATTTAACAGCTCACCTGGAAGCTCTAGAACAAAGAGGAGCAGACACAACCAAGAGGAGCGGACGGCAGGAAAACACCACACCCAGGGCTGAAGTCAATAATTAGAAACAAAGAGAAAAATACAAAGAATAAAAACTAAGATCTGGTTCTTTGAGAAAATTAACAAATAGACAAACTAAATAAAAGGAGAGAGAGAGAGAGAGAGAGAGAGAGAGAGAGAGAGAGAGAGAGAGAATCCAAATTAACAAAATCAGAAATGAAAAAAGGGGACATAACAACAGACACTGAGGAAATCCAAAAAATAGTTGGGTCTTACTTCAAAAATCTGTACTCCACAAAATTGGAAAATCAAAAAGAAAAAGACTCTTTTCTTAGTAGGTAGCACTTGCTAAAGTTAAATCAAGATTAGATAAACAATGTGAATAGTCCTATAACCCTTAAGAAAATAAACGCGGTTATTAGGAGTCTTCCAACCCAAAAAAAGCCCTGGACCAGAAGGTTTTAGTGCAGAATTCCACCAGAGTTTCAAAGAAGAGCTAATACCAATACTCCTCAAACTATTGCACAAAATAGAAAGAGAAGGAACTGTAGGCTCAATTTTCTTAACCAATATATTTTATTAGCAACTTAGTAATGGAGCATCTGTCACTTATAACCTGAGTAACCAAAACAATAGGAAAGGAGGATTAAGGAACACAACAACAAGACCGTAAGGATATCCATTCCGAGGAGTGATTCTCCTGGCGTAATCAGCAGGATTTCTTCTGCTGGAACCTGGAGTAACCAGAACCCAGAACCTCAGCAGGAGTGGGAGCCCTGAAGCCTTCCCTTGAGCAGTTCTCTCTAGGAGCCTCTTGAAGTGGAACGATGAACAGCCAAAACTATATGAAGTCTTCAAAAAGCCCCGCCTCCAGTTCTGGGCTCATTTATATATCTCCACCCAGAGTCTGTTCATGGGATCTTTTCAGCTGGCAACAATCAAGCTCCCACAGGAGGTGGTTGGTCTTCGAATGGATTAACCTCACCTGTTCTCTCACAAGACCGTTCTGATCCCGTACTTGCAATCCTAAAGAACAGGTTTATCTCTCCTTCAAGGAACATTGCCTACCCATTCTAGGATGCCACAGTCACCCTGACACCTGAAACACACAAAGATCTAACAAAGAAAGAGAATTTCAGACCAATCTCCCTTATGAACATTGATGCAAAAATACTTAACAAAAATACTCACAAACTGAATCCAAGAACACATCAAAAATATGGTCCACCATGATCAAGTAGTCTTCATCCCTGGGATGCAGAGATGGCTCAATATACAACAAAAATCCATCAACGCAATCCACTATATGAGCAAACGGAAAGAAAAGAAGACACATAATCATCTCACTAGATTCTAAAGAACCTTTGACAAAACCCAGCACCCCTTTATGTTAAAAGTACTGGAGGGAGCAGAAATACAAGGAACATACCTAAACACTATAAACGCAACATACAGCATGTGAATAAGCAGCATCAGATCAAATGAAGAGAAACTTAGAGCAATCACACTAAAGTCAGGGACAAGACCAGGCTGGCCACTCTCCCTCTCTCTCTAGTCAATACAGTACTTGCCTTTCTAGCCACAGCAGTAACACAAGTAAAGGAGACCAAGGGGGATACAAATTGGAAAGGAAGAAGTCAAAGTGTCACTACTCACAGACAATATGAGAGTGTACATAAATGACCCCCCAAAATTCTACCAAAGAACTCCTACAGCTGATAAACACCTTCAGCAAAGTGGCTGTATATAAAATTAACTTAAAAAAACCCCAACAACCCAGTAGCTCTTTTTTATACAAATGATAAATGGGCTGACAAAGAAATTAGGGAAACATCACTCTTCACAATAGACACAGATAATATAAAATATCTTGGTGTACCCCTAACCAAGTAAGTGAAAGACTGTATGGCAAGAACTTCAAGTCTCTGAAGAAAGAAATTGAAGAAGATATCAGAAGATGGAAAAATATCTTATGCTTATGGATCAGTAGGATTAACATAGTAAAAGTGGCCATCTTACCAAAAGCAATCTACAGATTCAATGCAATTCCCATCAACATGCCCACACAATTCTTTGCAGATTTTGAAAGTACAACTTGCAACTTCATATGGAAAAATGAAAAAAAGATCCAGGATAGCAAAAGCAATCCCATACAATAAATGAGCTTCTGGAGGTTTCACCATCCCTGATTTCAAGCTGTACCACAGAGCATAGTAATAAAACTGCATAGTATTGACATAAAAACAGGTAAGCTGATCAATGGAGTCAAAGCGAAGACCCAGACATAAACCCACAAACCTACAGACACCTGACTTTTAACAAAGAAACCAAAACCATACAATGGAACAAAGAAAAGAATCTTCAACAAATGGTTCTGGTGTAACTGGAAGTAGAAGAATGCAAATAGATCCACATTTATCACCCTGCACAAAACTCAAGTCCAAAGACCTCAACATAAATGCAGAAATGCTAAATCTATTAGAAAAGAAAGTGCAGAGAGCCTTGAACTCATTGGCACAACTTCCTTAACAGAACAGCGACAGCTCAGGCCCTAAGATCGACAATTAATAAATGGGGAATCATAAAACTGAAAAGCTTTGTAAGTCAAGGGACACAGTTAAAAGGACAAAACAGCAACCTACAAACTGGGAAAAGATCTTCACCCACCCTACAGGTGACAGAGGGGTAATATCCAAAATATATAAAGAACTCAAGAAATTAAACACCATCAAACCAAATAACCCAATTAAAATGAGGTGAAAAGCTAGACAGAGAATTCTCAACAGAGGACTCTCCACTGGCTGAGAAATGCTGAAAGAAATGCTCAGTGTCCTTAGTCATCAGGGAAATGCAAATCAAAATGAGTCTGAGATTCCACCTTATACCTATCAGAATCCTAAGATTAAAAAACTCAAGTGACAGCACATGCTGGCTGGAACAAAGGGAACATTCCTCCATTGCAGGTGGGAGTGCACAGTTGTACAACCACTGTGGAAATAAATCTGGCAGTTTCTCAGAAAATTGGGAATAAAGCTATACCACTTCTGGGCAAGATGCTCCACCATACCATAAGGACACTTGCTCATCTACATTTAAAGAGGCTTTATTTGTAATAGCCAGAATCTGGAAACAACCCAAGAATGGATAAAGAGAGTGAGGTTCACTTGCACACTGGAAAAACTACTCAGCTATTAAAAACAAGGACATCATAAAAATATCATCCTGACTGAGGTTATCTAGACCCAGAAAGGCATGCATGCTATGTACTCACTTATAAGTGGATATTAGCCACAGACTACAGGATAACTATTCAACAATCCAAAGATTCAAAGAAGCTGAGTACTAAGGAGGGCCCAGGGAAGGACGCTTGAATCTCACTCAGAAGGGGAAATAAAACAGACATTGGAGGTGAATGGAGGGAGGGAGATGGGGAGGAGAGCAGGGTGGGGAGGTGAGGAGAGGGGGTGGTAGTGGGAGACACAGTGGAAATTGGACCTAGGACCAATGGTGGTGACCCTAGCTGAGACACCTAAGCAGCAGGGGTCGGATGGGGTGGGATGGACGGGGGAATATATGGAGCCTGAAGTGTCCACTTCCTGTAGCCTGATGGAATTTCCAGCAGCAGAAGAAGGGAAACATCATCAACCCATCCACAAAACCTTCATCCCCAAATTTTTCCTTCCTACAAGATGTTCAGGGATAAACATGGAGCAGAGATTGAGGGAATGGCCAACCAATAACAAATTGAGACCCGCCCCACGGGAGAGAGCAAATCCCTGGCACTATTAGTGAAACTCTGCTAGGCTTGTAGACAGGAGCCTAGCATAACTGTTCTCTGAGAGTCTCCATCCAGCAGCAGCACATGGAAACACACACACACACACACACACACACACACACACACACACACACACACACACACGACCTGCTGAGTTTGTTTTTGTTGGCTTTATGCATGCATGTGATTTCAAGACTGACCAATTAGCCTTGGATAAACAATAAGGTGACTCATCCCTGGGAGAGGCTGATTCTTCTTTTCCCAGCAGCCATTGGTTGCCTGTCCTTCTTTGACTATGGGTGGAACCCTGTGAAAAGTTTCCCCTTCCATGTTTGACAGATCCATTGATGCAAACATTGTTCCAGGCTTGTTTATGAAGCCACATCTAGGCTGTGGTTTCCCAACTCCAGATCCTCAGATGTGAGTATACAACATGTGCTTCCACAGAAACTAGGAAAGCATTTATGTTTTATAACTGCTCTTAAGGGAAGTTAAGTGTCAAGCTGCTTGGGCTGACGTTGCCCCTTACAAGAACTAGCGCACACCCCAGTACCAGGCGTGAAAACCTCCTTTGGAATGGATGGTCAGAGTAGTCCAAGTGACTCCAGAACAACACTTAGTACCCAGGACTGGGGTGACTTGAGCTGGATCTGACCTGAAACCTCTTTCCCATGCCCTAGCCTCCACAGTTCCCAAAACATTATGCTTATTTTTTTTCTTGGCATGCCTGGAGACCTGGCATTTTTAAGCAGGTCTTGATTTTTTTTGGTTTTTAAAAGAGATTTATTTATCATTATTATTATACAGTCTTCTGCCTACTTGTACACCTGCAGGACAGAAGAGGGCACCAGATCTCATTATAGATGGCTGTGAGCCACCATGTGGTTGCTGGGAATTGAACTCAGGACCTTTGGAAGAGCAGGCGGTGCTCCTAACCACTGAGCCATCTCTCCAGCCCGTGGTCTTGATTTTTATTATTTATTTTTCTTCATTTTTATTCTCATTTTCCTCAATTGCTATTTTTCCATGCATGCATATTTTTGGTCCTTCTTTGGTTGAGCTGTTACTTTCTGTAGAGTTTCTAAAAGGGCTTCTCTGCCTGTTCAGCTGGCGAAGCTGTAATTTTATTGCTCTGGAAGCCTGAATATTTTCTGTTTGTTTTCTTTCAAATAGTCCCCAAAGATTGATGAGACTATGTGTTGGAATAGCTGGGTAATTTGGCTGATGATTTTATTTTATTCGAGCTCTTTATATATTTTGTATATTAGACCTTTGTCAGATGTAGGGTTGGTGACGATCTTTTCCCAGTAAGTAGGCTGTTACTTTGTTCCATTGACAGTATCTTTTGCCTTACAGAACCTTCTCAGCCTCATGACGTCCCATTTATTAATTGTTGGTCTTAGAGCCTGGGCTATTGGAGTTCTGTTCAGAAAGTTGTCTCCTGTGCCAATGAGCTCCAGGCTCTTCCTCACTTTTTCTTCTAACAGATTTAGTGTCTCTAGTTTTATGTTGAGGTCTTTAATCCACTTGGACTTGAGTTTTGTGCATGATGATAAATATGGATCGACTTGCCTTATTCTACCTGTAGACATCCAGTTAGACCAGCACCATTTGTTGAGGATGCTTTCCTTTTTCCATTGTATAGATTTGGCTTCTTTGTCAAAAATCAAGTTTCCAAAGTTGTGTGGATTTATTTCTGGGTCTTCTATTCCATTCCATTGGTCAACCAGCCTATTGCTGTGCCAGTACCATGATGTTTTAATTACTATTGCTCTATAGTATAGCTTTATATCAGGAATGAAGATTCCTCTGGAGAATCTTTTATTGTACAGGATGGTTTTAGCTATTCTAGGTTTTTGTTTTTCCATATGAGAATTGATCTTTCAAGGTCTTTAAATAATTGTGTAGGTATTTTGATAGGGATTGTATTGAATCTGTAAATTGCTTTTGATAAGATGGCCATTTTTACTATGTTAATTCTCCCAATCTACAAACATGGGCAATCTTTCCATCTTCTGATATCATCTTCAATTTCTTTCCTCAGAGACTTGAAGTTTAAAGTTTTTTTTTTATATGTCTTTCACTTGCTTGGTTAGAGTTATACCTAGATACTTTATATTACTTGTAGCTATCGTGAAAGGTGTAGTTTCCATAATTTCTTTCTCAGATCATTTGTCATTTGTATACAGGAAGGCTACTGACTTTTTTGAGTTGACTTTGTCACTTAGCTGAAGGTGTTTACCAGCTGTAGGAGTTCTCTGGTGGAATTTTAGGGGTCACTTATGTATAATATCATATCATCTGCAAATAAGGATAATTTGACTTCTTCCTTTCCAATGTGGATCCCCTTGATCTCCTTTTGTTGTCTTATTGCTCTGGCTAGAAGTCCAAGTACTATAGTGAAGTTGGTTGGTGATTTTTGATCAGCACAACCAAGTCATCATCTAATCCAGTGGTTCTCAACCTGTGGCTTATGACTCCTTTGGGGTAGAATGATGCTTCCTTAGGGCACATTTCAGATATCGTGCATACCAGGTATGTACATTATGATTCACAACAGCAGTAAAATTACAGTTATGAAGGAGCAACAAAACTAGTGGTTGGAGGGTACCACAGCATGAGCAACTGTATTAAAAGGTTGCAGCATTAGGAAGGTTGAGAACCACTGAACTAATAAATTTTAAATGTTAGAATTTATTTTATTAATTAATTAGTTAATTAATTTATTTTGAGACAAGGTTTCTCTGTGTAGCCTTGGCTGCCCTGGACTTGCTTTGTAGACCAGGCTGACCTCGAACTCACAGCAATCCATCTGCCTCTGCCTCCCGAGTGCTGGGATTAAAGGCGTGCACCACCATGCCCGGCACTAAATGTTAGAATTTAAAGATCTGCCATTTTAGTGGTTTTCCCAGCTAGCCTCAGGCATTATATAACATTGTTGAAGAGGGTTTTCCCTCCTTAAATAACTTATGGGAATGTAGGACACATTCCATTGGATTCTGTTTACAGAATGGATGGATTTTATTCCAACCCACAGCCCTTTGAAAGACATGAAATCTTCTGCAATTACAAAAGCTTTTCCTACACAGTGATCTTGTTCACAATTTAGTTGCGAAAAACCTGCTGAGATTCTGGTCCAAATTAATACTTTATGATTTATTTTTCATCTCTGTCTTCTGACAGTAGCATATTAATGAGATGGCAAAGAACAGAGAATCATAAACGCAAATACGTGGAAGAAATTCTCTAGAAAATCCAATTAATTGCTAGTGTGAATCAAAGTTTTGGTTCCCATCCACATATGTTAAAGGTGTTTTGCCTTTTAATCACATGCATGCAGTGCCCATGGCAGCCAGAAGAGGGCATCAAATCTCTTGACAGTGACGGTAGAGACAGATATGAGTCACCACATAGATACTGGGAATTGAACTTGGGTTCTCTGGAAAAGCAGCCAGTGCTTTTATCTGCTGAGCCACCTCTACAGTCCCTTTGGCTGTACTTTTGAACTTAGGTTTAGTTCAGAGTTGAGAGGCTGCAGCTGGCATAATCCCCCTCTGCCAGTGATGGGTTTCCCCTTAAAAAGAATGCGATTAGGGCCTGGAGCTGTGACTCAGCTGTTAAGAATACTTGTTGCTCTTATAAACACATACATTTATATTATTACACATGGGTAAAATAAACTACATACAGCAGGGAGATCCATGAGGCAACCAGGAATTATATAAATGTTGCATTCATAGTGATTTGGCTAATTGTATTTGGCAAACTTGAAGTAAACATCTTTCCTATCTTGTTGGGTCTAAATTTTTGAATAGAGATTAATATCTATCATATCTCATCTCTATTAACTTAAAACACCTATCTCGATCTAAAAACATCTTAACCCCTAACCTACTAAGCTTAATTGAAAGATTAAACTATCTGGTCTTCAAATCCATATGTTAAAAAAAGAAACATTAAAAATATTAAATAAAAATAAAATAAAATAAAGTTGGGAAAAATGAATCTGAGAAATCATTAAAGTACAGAAATGTTTGTTATTTATTATTTATTTATTTTTAGTATATTTTATTAACTTATTCATATTACATCTCAATTGTTATCCCATCCCTTGTATCCTCCCATTCCTCAGAAGTGTTTGTTATTGTTTTGTTAAATGCCCTTGCTTTTTTATCTATGTATTTGATGAACAGTGGTTAATTTTCAAAAAGTAACTGTACCTGTGGAATATTTCCAAGATACTCTTAAAATAAAAAAAAATCTGCCGAGTATATAGAATCTTGAATAATTCAGAAACAATTTTAGAGTACCTTAGTAGCAGAGATGTCTGTGATTATTTGCAAAAGGAAATCTAGAAAGAAAACATATGCAAAAGCAACAAAAAACCCCAACTTTTTCTACTTAAAAAAAAAAAAAAGAACATTTGTTGCAGAATTTGATTCCCATCACTCTCATGGAGGCCCATAATCATCTGCAACTTCAGTTTCAAGGGATCTGACTTCGTTTCTATTTCCCATGGGCCCCGGATATGCACACGGTGGTGCTCAGACATACATGCAGGCGAACACTTGTATGTACAAAATTAAACATTAAAAGGTACGCCACTGGGTGAGTTTCCTCTGTTGTCCTTCCCCTGGAGGGACAACCAGAAAGCCAAAGCTTAAACAGAAGAAGACAGAGAAGGAGCCACAGGGTCAGAAGTGAGCAGCAATGCCTGAAACCTATGTCCTTCTGTTCTTTATAGACCGTCTCTCGCAGTTTTTTTTTTTTGTTTGTTTGTTTGCTCTGACCGTACCACAGTCTAGCTGTTCTTCTGTGAGAGGCATCTATGCATTATTGAAAGTGTCTTTCCCAGCGTCCGTTTCGAATCGCTGCTGGGTGGAGCCCCTCAGAGGACAGCTCTTCTGGGTTCCTGTCTGCAAGCGTAGCATAGTATGGGTAAATAGTGTCAGGGGTTGGCTCTCTCCTGTGGGCGGACGTTGGGTTGGGCCAGGCATCGGCTGGACGTTGGCTCAATCTCTGCTCTATCTTTACTGTACTATAGTACAATCAGGACAATAAATTGCTAGAAAATTGCCAGAGAGTGTCTATAAGGAAGAAAAAGAGGTGGGTTTCAGGTATTGCTGCTCACTTCTGATCCTTCAGCTCCCCCACTTCTTTGTCTTCTTCTGATTAAGCTCCGGCTTTCTGGTTGTCCCTCCTAGAAGCATTAGGCTAACATAGGAAACACATTTTATAGGCAGAGTGAGTTTTGGGTTGAAATTTTTGTGGGTGGGTTGGTGTTCCCCTCCCTCTAATAGGAGACTTGTATAGTTAAAGGGTGTCCTTTTGGTAGCCTGCTATCCTTCCTATGAGTGCCACCAAGCCTCCCCATTCAGGGGACGTGGTCAAATATGGGGCACCATAGTTCATGTGCAAGTCAGACCTCACCCTATGAGCATATACAGGGGGAGGAGGTCCCTTCAGTCACGGTCATAGGGGAGGGGAGTAAGGGGAAAATGGGAGGGAGAGAAGGAATGGGAGGATACAAGGGATGGGATAACAATTGAGATGTAATATGAATAAATTAATAAAATATATATTTTAAAAAAGGATGTCCTCTTTAGCTTGCTGAGACTAAACCATCAACCAAAGATCATGCATGGACTGGATCTAGGCCCCTACACAGATGTAGCCGATGGACAGCTCAGGCTTCATGTGGGTCCTCTAGTAAGGGGAGCACGGGCTGTCTCTGACATGGACTCTGTTGCCAGCATTTTGATCACTTCCCCCTGGAGGGGCTGCTTTGCCAGGCCACAGGGGAAGAGGATGCGCTCAGTCCTGATGCAACTTGATGAGATAAGGCTGATGGGAGGTAGGGCTCCCCTTTTCTTAGAAATAAGGGAGAAGGGTGGGGAAGAGGAAGGAAGGGTGAGGCTGGGAGGTGGGAGGGATGGGGCTGTGACCAGGATGTAAAGTAAATAAATAAATAAATGAATTTAGGAAAGGAGAGTGTCTTTCTCATTTCTTCTTTAAATTTGTCTTTACTTCCTTTTAAAATTAGCTCTTTGAGAATTTTGTATGAGGTATTTTGTTTGTACTCAGCCCCCCTGCCCCCTCCCCCCCCCCCCCCGTGCTTCCTAGCTCCACCTCTACTCCCCATCTTACTGTGTGCCCCGCCCCCACTACCATCAGGGGACAACTTGTGCTGCTCAAACATCCTAGGATGTGTGGATTTCTGGACTACTAGAGCATGATCAACTTCCCAGGTGCTATACCTTTAGAAAACAAATAAACAAATGACCTTTTCTCTCCCAGAAGCTAAGAATGGTCAGTAATTCCTACGGTAGAGGTAGAACTTCATGCTCAAATCTCCTTTACTTTCTGAGATTTGGTCTAGTTTAGGCTTGCACAGGTCTTGTGCAGTATGTCACATAACTGCTGTGTGTGTGTGTTGTGTGTGTGTGTGT